>NC_053027.1:376305054-376456218 GCF_003073215.2 Triticum urartu | reverse complement strand
TAGAGTGGAACAAAACACTAGGCGAGAGGCCGAGCCTTCCACCCTTTACCAAGTATATAGATGCATTAAGATAACATAGCAATATAATGATATCCCAACAAGTAAATAAAAGGTGTTCCAACAAGGAACGGCCTCCAATCTTCACCTGCAACTAGCAACGCTATATGAGGGGCTGAACCAAGCGGTAACATAGCCAATCAACGGTTTGCTAGGACATGGTGGGTTAGAGGTTTGACATGGCAATTGGGAGGCTGACAAGCAAATGGTAGGCATCGTAGCGTTGGCATAGCAAAGAGCGAGCAAACTAGCATAGCAAAGATAGTAGTGATTTCAAGGGTATGATCATCTTGCCTGCACAGTTGTCAGAGTTGACTGGATCCTCACAAGCAAACTCAACAGGCTCCTCGGTAGCGAACTCGTCTCCCGGCTCTACCCAAACAAGACAAACAAGCAACAAGGACAAAATCAACCACGTGCAAGGATCAAGCGATACGATGCAATGATGATATGCTATGCGGGATGCGATGCGGGATGCAAAATGCAAGATATGACAGGAAATGCATGAACCTGGCCTCAACTTGGAATTCCAAGGGTGCCACTGGAAAGATGAGATGTAATCGCTTGAAAACGATATAAAGATCATCGAAATCGGAGTTACGGTTTGGAAATGGCAAGCGTTTTAAGAATGACACCGGTCTGCGATTTACAGCAAGTAGGCATCTAAATGCAATGAAATGAACATGCTAAAGCCACCAAACATGACAACAAAATACATGGCAGGGATGCACACAAGATGCTTAACAAAAGACTAGCACTGAGCCATGGCCAATTCATCCAATATGAGGTTCAAACAAGCATGGCAAAAACGCAAATGCAAAACAGATTCCAGACTTAGTGAAATTAACACTTGTCTGAAATTTCAGATCACGAAGCCCTCTTCGGAGCAGCAAAACAACATGATACATGAACTGATTAAGACAAGTAAGAATATGGCATGGAGCTACTCAACAAGCTTAACAAAAGACCTAAAGTGACCTGGGGCCAAAAGGATTCACAAAATATACTAACGGGCACACGAACATAGCTAAAACACAATCAGTTTTCAGACTTAGTGAAAACTGAGACATGCTGAAATATAACTCACGAAGGCATGTAAACGAGCTCGATGCACTCACTACGGTGCAAGTCATGGCAAGGAAAACATACATCAATTAAGAAGACACAAAATTATAGCTAGACATGGCAAAAACAATGGCATAGCATGCACGGATCAACTACAATAGCATCGGCAAAATCGCAAACGAGTTGACGATCTGCCCAGATTCACAATGAAGCAAAAGTAGAGCTCGATTGACTCAAGCTAGGGTGCTCCATAATTGCAAACAAAGACATGGATGGATAGATCATAACAATATTAACAAAACTCCTTTACTGATCATCCTCAAAAGAGGCACGGATCACTAGGAAACAACAAGAACATCTGGCATCATGAACTAAATAATCCCAGACTTAGTGAAAACTACTAAGTCCCTGAAAACAGATTTACCGGGTGCCTCACTTTGCAAGCTTGCACAAGTCACCACACACATCCTAAAAATGCATGGGTTACACCTCTAGAAATATAACAAGATGCTTAACAAAACATATGAAGGACTCACAGGCATAACATGCACACAATAATCATGGCAAAAATGACAAAAGTCTAAGATGAACTAGCAGATCTGACAATTAACTCACGAAGCCTCCTTCTAACAGCATTGCGGGCACCAAGATGCACTCAAATGAAAATGATGCAATGGAATGAAATGATGTACTCGTCGAGGCGAACATTTTGATATACTATAAGCCCAAAACAGAGTTACGGATGCGGAGATACGGCCGGTCAAAGTAGGCATAAAAAATTAGGGTTTGGAGGGAAAGTCAACCGAGGGGATCCTCAGATCCAGATCTGGCACTGTTCACCGGCGCGACTCCCGAGGTTCGACGGTCGGAGATCTCGCCAGAGAGGAAGCCGAGGCGGCCGGAGCGCGTCGCGGGGAGAGGAGGAGGCGGCGAGGTCGCGGGCGGCGCTGGTGGTGGCGGCCGGCGACGGTGAAGACGACCCGCGGGGTCGGCGGCGGTGGTGGCCCGCGGTGGAGGAGGTGGCGGGGCGGAGCTTGCTCCGGCCGGCGAGCTGCGCGGCGGAGGCGGCCGGCACCGGCGTCGGGGACGAGGGACGGTGGAGGCGCGGGCGCTGGGCGGCGGAGGAACGGGCCGCGGGGGCCGGATCCGGGCCTCCCGGCCCGCGGTGGCGGCGGCGGGCGGCGACAGGTGGCGGTTGGTGAGTGGCGGCGGGGTGGATCGGACGTTGTCCGGCGCGGGCCGGACACGTCCGGTGCGGCGGAGATCTTTTTTTTTAGGGTTGGACGGGGAGAGATCCGAGATTTGGAAAGGGGGGGTGTATATATAGGCATAGGGGGAGCTAGGAGAGTCCAAATGAGGTGCGGTTTTCGGCCACGCGATCATGATCGAATGCTCTAGGACATGGAGCAGAGTTTGGTGGGTTTTGGGCCAAATTGGAGGGGTGTTGGGCTGCAACACACACGAGGCCTTTTCGGTCCCTCGGTTAACCGT
Organism: Triticum urartu; assembly: GCF_003073215.2. Classification (NCBI taxonomy): domain Eukaryota; kingdom Viridiplantae; phylum Streptophyta; class Magnoliopsida; order Poales; family Poaceae; genus Triticum; species Triticum urartu. The sequence continues at coordinate 376,453,605 of NC_053027.1, read as the reverse complement.
TGGAGTATCAAACGAAGTCCAAATGATACGAAACTTGACAGGCAATCTACCATTAGTAAACCAAGGCCGCTTGGCAAGTCTCAGTCCAATCCGGAAATGTTTAATCCCCACACACGAAAGAAAGCTAGAAATGGCCACCGGAGGAGAACGAAGCGCCGGAATGCAAAACGGACAACGGGGAAAAAGCTCGAATGCATGAGATGAACACGTATGCGAATGCAATGCACATGATGACATGATATGAGATACATGACAACAACAACAACATACGGAGACAAAAACTTGAACCCGAGAAAATAAAATAACTTAACGTCGGAAACGGCAAAAGTTGGAGTACATATTGGGTAAATTACATCCGGGGTGTTACAACACTCCACCACTACGAAAAGATCTCGTCCCGAGATCTAGGACTGAAAGAACTCCGGGTACTCAGAACGGAGGTGATCCTCGCGTTCCCAGGTAGCTTCACGGTCGGAATGGTGTGACCACTTGACTTTGAGAAATTTGATTGACTTGTTGCGAGTCTTGCGTTCAGTCTCTTCAAGAATAGCAACTAGGTGCTCACGATAGGAGAGATCTTCTTGGAGCTCAATGTCCTCTAAGTTGATGGTGCCGTCAGGAGTCTTGAAGCACTTTCGAGGCTGAGAGACATGGAACACGTCATGAACATTTACAAAGTTTGAAGGAAGCTCGAGTTGATAGGCGAGGTCGCCTCTCTTGCTGACAATCTTGAAAGGTCCCACGTATCTAGGGGCAAGCTTCCCTTTGATACCGAAGCGGCGAGTACCTTTCATAGGAGAGGCGCGGAGGTAAACATGATCTCCGATCTCGAAAGCCAAATCACGGTGCTTATTATCATAGTAGCTTTTCTGGCGGGATTGGGCTGCTTTGAGGTTATCACGAATGACTTTGCACATTTCTTATGCTTCTGTGATTAAGTCATTACCCAAAAGCTGACGTTCACCGGTTTCAGACCAGTTGAGAGGGGTACGGCACTTCCTGCCATACAGAATTTCAAATGGGGCCTTGCCCGAACTTGCTTGAAAACTGTTATTGTAGGAGAATTCAGCATAAGGAAGACAATCCTCCCACTTCATGCCGAAGGAGATCACACAAGCCCTGAGCATATCTTCAAGAATCTGGTTGACACGCTCGACTTGACCGCTTGTTTGAGGATGGAAAGCAGTGTTGAAGCGGATGTTAGTGCCCATGGCCTTCTGAAAACAATCCCAAAACTTCGAGGTAAAGATGCTGCCACGGTCTGAAGATATCACTTGAGGAATACCGTGCAGAGAGACAATACGAGAGGTATAGAGTTCCGCCAATTGAGCTGCAGTGATCGACTCTTTGATAGGCAGAAAGTGAGCGACTTTGGTGAGTTTGTCGATGACAACGAATATAGCATCATTGCCACGCTTGGACTTTGGAAACCCAGTCACGAAGTCCATTTCAATGTGGTCAAACTTCCATTCTGGAATGGCAAGAGGTTGGAGGAGACCTGCTGGACTTTGGTGTTCTGCCTTCACTCTTCTGCAGACATCACATTCATTCACGAATTGAGCGATCTCGCGCTTCATTCGAGTCCACCAATAAGCTTGCTTAAGGTCCTGATACATCTTCGTGCTCCCAGGGTGGATGGAGAGGAGAGAATTGTGAGCCTCGTTCATGATCACTTTACGAAGTTCACCTTTGGGTACAACAATTCGATCCTCGAAGAAGAGAGTGTCCTTGTCATCAAGGTGGTAGCACTTGTACTTGGACTGACTCTTGGCAATCCCAATCTTCACCTTTTTCACCATAGCATCAAGAAGCTGGGCTTGGCGAATCTGGTCTTCTAAGGTAGGAGAGACTTGAAGGTTGGCGAGGAAACCTTGAGGAACAACTTGCAGATTAAGTTTGCGGAAAGCTTCACAAAGCTCGGGTTGATAAGGCTTAAGAATCAAACTGTTGCAGTAAGCCTTCCTGCTCATAGCGTCAGCAATCACATTGGCCTTGCCTGGAGTATACTCAATACTCAGATTATACTCTTGAATCATTTCGACCCAACGAGTTTGCCTGAGGTTGAGATTAGGCTGAGTGAAGATGTACTTGAGACTCTTGTGATCAGTGAAGATGTCCACTTTTCTTCCCAATAGAAGATGTCTCCAAGTCAAAAGAGCATGCACAACTGCCGCCAACTCGAGATCATGAGTGGGGTAGTTCTTCTCATTAGGCTTCAACTGTCGAGATGTATAAGCAACAACTTTCTTCTCTTGCATCAATACTGCGCCAAGACCTTGGAGAGAGGCATCACAAAAGACCTCGTACGGCTTGGATTCATCAGGCGGAGTCAGAACTGGAGCAGTGATCAATTTCTCTTTCAGAGTGTTGAAAGCAATATCACATTCCGGAGACCAAACGTACTTGACGTGCTTCTAAAGAAGATTTGAGAGAGGCTTCGCAATCTTAGAAAAGTTTTCAACAAATCTTCGGCAATAGCTTGCGAGACCGAGGAAACTACGGAGTTGCTTCAAGTTCTGAGGAGGTTCCCAATTCACAATTGCAGACACCTTCTCAGGATTCACGGCAATGCCCTTGGCAGAGATGATAGCCAAGATAAAGAACCTCATCGAGCCAAAATTCACACTTGGAGAACTTGGCGTAGAACTGATGTTCTCTGAGCTTATCAAGAACCAAACGCAAGTGCTTGGCATGATCTTCCTTGTTCTTGGAGAAAACTAGAATGTCGTCGAGATAGACCAAAACGAAGTCATTGGTGTAGGCGTTGAAGATGAAGTTCATCATGCGAGAGAACGTCGGAGGAGCGTTGGCGAGGCCAAAAGACATGACAGTGTATTCATATGAACCAAAGCTTGTTCTGAATGCTGTCTTGGGAATATCTTCTTCACGAATGCGAATCTGGTGATAACCCATACGGAGATCAAGCTTGGAGAATACTTGAGCACCTTTGAGTTGTTCGAACAGCTCATTAATGTTGGGAAGTGGGTATTTGTTCTTGATGGTCTTCTTGTTCACTGGACGGTAATCAACACAAAGTCGGTTCGTTCCATCCTTCTTCTTCACAAAAAGAACACCACAACCCCACGGAGAGGAACTAGGCCGGATGAGACCCATTCTTTCTTGCTCATCGAGTTGCTTCTTCAGCTCCTTCAACTCTTCAGGTCCGAGCTTGTAAGGACGCTTGCACACAGGTTCCGTGCCAGGCTCAAATTCAATAACAAATTCAACTGGCCGGTGCGGAGGCATTCCTGGGAGCTCTTCTAGAAAGACGTCTTGATATTCACAAACGACTGGAATTTGAGAGATGGCATCCAATTCACCCTTCTCATTGAGAGAAAACAGGCGGATAGTATCATCACGAGCGGCAAAAACAATTACATCCTCAGACGAATGAGTCAATTGAATCTGCCTGGCTGCACAATCAAGCTGAGCCTTGTGCTTAGAAAGCCAATCCATTCCGAGAATAAGATCAATATCCGAGTTACCAAGAACCACCGGAGAAGAGAGAAACTTGTAATCGCCCAATGTGATAGAAACATCTGGGGCAATAGCGCTTGCATTCATAAATTTACCCAGAGAAACCACAGATAACTATCTAGGCAAATCTTGCAAAGGCAACTCATGCTTAGAAACAAATGGCCTCGAGATGAAACAATGCGATGCACCCGTGTCAAAAAGACCTTTAGCAGGAATATCATTAACAGGAAGGTTACCCATGATCACATCTGACGAGTCCTCTGCCTGAGCTGCATTCATCAAATTGACCTTGGCGGACTTGGGGTTATGCTTGACCACAGCTGTACTTGCCGATCTCACAAGAGGAGGAGGAGGAAGACACCTCTGGTTGAGACACTTGTTGGCATAGTGACCCTTCTATTGGCACTTGTTGCACGTGACCTCTGAAAGCGGACGGTGATATGGAGCACTCGATCTTGGAGCTTGAGACGAAGTCTTGTTCTGAAAGCTAGGGTTGGGTGGGTGGGAAGAACCACTGCCACCTTTGCTCTTCTGCTGAAACGGCTGACGGAACGGAGGAGGAGGAAGCCAAAACTTCTGCTGCTTGGTCACTTGAGTAGAGGAAGAAGGAGTAGCATCTCTGACTCGCTTCCTGGAAGCATCACACCTCAACTGAGCAGCCTCTTGCTTCAGTGCCATGTTGTAGAACTCATCGTATCTCAAGGGCTCGAAGAGAACAAGAGCGAGCTGAATATCTTCTCTGAGACCACCCCTGAACTGATATATCATGCTCTTCTCATCAGGCACGTCCTGCTTGGCAAAGCGGGCGAGCTTCTGGAACAACTTGTTGTAGTCATAGACAGACAAAGAGCCTTGCTTCAGATTGCGGAATTCCTCACGCTTGCTTTCAACCACGCTCTGCGGAATATGATGAGCTCGGAAATCTCGACGGAAATCATCCCAAGTGATAACACGTCCACCTCTGGAATCCTTGTACTGCTGGAACCATTCTGCAGCTTGATCTTTGAGTTGGAAGGAAGCGAACTTGACAAAGTCCTCAGGCCTGACATTACTGCACTCGAAATGCTTACACAGATCCACAAGCCAATTGTCAGCATCGGTTGCCTCAACACAATTGCTGAAAGTCTTTGGCCCGTTAGCAAGGAACTAGTTGAGTGTAGCAAAGTGACTCTGGTTGCTGCCTTGATTCCCTTGACTACCTTGATTGCGCTCTTGAAGAATTTGCATGATCAGCTGTGTGTTTGCATTGGTTGCGGCCATCACAGCTTGCCATGCCTCCGGAGGAGGTGGAGGTGGTGGCGGATCTTGATTCTGGTTCTGACTGGTGCTCTTAGAGGGAGCCATCCTGAAGAGGTTGACCACCGTTAGCACATAGACAGATAATTGAAGCTGAAACCAACGGAATGAAAATTGCAACATATAGTCTTCACATCCGAACAAAATGAACGAATGCATTCCTCTTGAAGTGGTCACATATCCCTAAATTGAGAAGCCACGTAAAATTAAGCTAGAGAAATAAATCAACAAGGTACGGATCAAGAACGAATAATCGGTAAGAAATCCCAATCTCAAACCAATATCCGTGGAAGAAAAACTAGAGCTACTAGAATTCCCACCTGTGAAACTCCCGAAACTTTTCGGTTATGCAATCAGGTGTTGGGGATACAGGGGAAGCATAATATCTCACCCAAACTAGCAAATCCTACATCCAGCTGTATCCATCCTTCAACACATAACCAAGAAACCTTCGGAAACCATCTACCTCAACCTTCGAAAAGCATCCGTTATACAAGTTATGGCGATACTCCCGAACTCCCGCCCCAGTACTGGGTGGCGTCGAGGTTATCTCACCAACGAACTGCATAAAAGAGATTTTCGATGTCGGCGAACATATCTCAAGTATTCCAGAATTGCCACGATAAAATTATGATGACAACACCTCAGAGCTCAACTCCCCGGGACACTTCCACTAAACCCCTGACAGGAGGCACCAAGTCAATGTTCTCATCATAAGCCATCGGAACGATTCCAAGATACTCGCGTGATCCTAAATTTTTTTTAGTGAAATTTGAGAAGAGAAGAGTCAAAACTCTACGTCAGGATGCCTTACCAGAGCGATGAGGAGACTGGGAAGTAAAAAGAATTCCTAATCTCTCCGATATATAATTTCTAAATGACTCAAAACATTTTTCTAGACACAACTCGGCCGCTAAAAATGATCAAGCAATGGGGCTCCTAAGGTCGGGGAAGGCTCTGATACCAACTTGTAACGCCCTAGATGCGGCTATAGCTCCCACGTGTCGAGGCACGACTTAGAGACATAACCGCATTGAAAGCAATGTCGCAAGTTAGGCAATCATCACAACATCCCATGTAATATATAACAAAAGGGGAAGAACATAGTTGGCTTACACTCACCACGTCAATCAAGAACATAAATAACATTACATCATCCAAAACACTCATGGCCCGACTACGGCGCAAAAATAGAAGAGAACCCAAGATGCGACACGGTCTCAATCACCCCCAACTGGGCACCACTACTGATCGTCAGGAAAAGACACGTAGTATCGCTGAGAGTCTTCGTCGAACTCCCACTTGAGCTTATAATCGTCACCTGGAGCGGAATCACCTGGACCTGCATCTGGTATAGTAGGAATCTGTGAGCCACAGGGACTCAGCAATCTCGCACCCTCGCGATCAATACTATTTAAGCTTATAGGAAGGGTAAGGCAAATATATATGTGGAGCTGCAGCAAGCGACTAGCATATATGGCGGCTAACTTATTTGCAAAAGAGAGCGAGAAGAGGAGGCAAAGCGCGAGCGAGAATCTAGAGGGACAACCTGTGCAAGCATAACTGCAACACCGTGTCCACTTCCCGGACTCCGCCGAGAAGGGGCCATCACGGTAACACACACGGTTGATACATTTTATTTAAGTTTAGTTCAAGTTATCTACAACCGGACATTACCAAATTCCCATCTGCCCATTACCGCGGGCACGGCTTTCGAAAGTTCAATCCCTGCAGGGGAGTCCCAACTTAGCCCATGACAAGCTCTCACGGTCAACGAAGGAATAGAACTCCTCCCAAGACGTTTCGATCAGACTCGGTATCTCGGTAACTCAAGACACTTCGACAGGTTAAAACAAGACCAGCAACACCGCCCGAATGTGCCGACAAATCCCGATAGGAGCTGCACATATCTCTTTCTTAGGGCACACTCAGATGAGCCAGACGTCGGGTAAGCCAGCCCAGAGTTGCCCCTGGTAGCCTCGGACATCACTCGGTGGGACCAACACTCAGAGGAGCACTGGCCCGGGGGGGTTAAAATAAGAAGACCCTTGAGTGTGCAGAACCCAAGGGAAAGAAAAGGGTCTAGGTGGCGAATGGTAAAACCAATGTTGGGCATTGCTAGAAAAGCTTTAATCAAGGTGAAATATCAAGGGGTTCCCATTATAACCCAACCGCGTAAGGAACGCAAAATCCGGGAACATAACACCGATATAACGGAAACTAGGGCGGCTAGAGTGGAACAAAACACTAGGCGAGAGGCCGAGCCTTCCACCCTTTACCAAGTATATAGATGCATTAAGATAACATAGCAATATAATGATATCCCAACAAGTAAATAAAAGGTGTTCCAACAAGGAACGGCCTCCAATCTTCACCTGCAACTAGCAATGCTATAAGAGGGGCTGAACAAAGCGGTAACATAGCCAATCAACGGTTTGCTAGGACATGGTGGGTTAGAGGTTTGACATGGAAATTGGGAGGCTGACAAGCAAATGGTAGGCATCGTAGCGTTGGCATAGCAAAGAGCGAGCAAACTAGCATAGCAAAGATAGTAGTGATTTCGAGGGTATGATCATCTTGCCTGCACAGTTGTCAGAGTTGACTGGATCCTCACAAGCAAACTCAACAGGCTCCTCGGTGAGAACTCGTCTCCCGGCTCTACCCAACAAGACAAACAAGCAACAAGGATACAATCAACCACGTGCAAGACCCGATGCAATGATGATATGCTATGCGGGATGCAAAATGCAAGATATGACAGGAAATGCATGAACCTGGCCTCAACTTGGAATTCCAAGGTGCCACTGGAAAGATGAGATGAAATCGCTTGAAAACGATATAAAGATCATCGGAATCGGAGTTACGGTTTGGAAATGGCAAGCGTTTTAAGAATGACACCGGTCTGCGATTTACAGCAAGTAGGCATCTAAATGCAATGAAATGAACATGCTACAGCCACCAAACATGACAACAAAATACATGGCAGGGATGCACACAAGATGCTTAACAAAAGACTAGCACTGAGCCATGGCCAATTCATCCATTATGAGGTTCAAACAAGCATGGCAAAAACGCAAATGCAAAACAGATTCCAGACTTAGTGAAATTAACACTTGTCTGAAATTTCAGATCACGAAGCCCTCTTCGGAGCAGCAAAACAACATGATACATGACCTGATTAAGACAAGTAAGAACATGGCATGGAGCTACTCAACAAGCTTAACAAAAGACCAAAGTGACCTGGGGCCAAAAGGGTTCACAAAATATACTAACGGGCACACGAACATAGCTAAAACACAATCAGTTTTCAGACTTAGTGAAAACTGAGACATGCTGAAATATAACTCACGAAGGCATGTAAACGAGCTCGATGCACTCACTACGGTGCAAGTCATGGCAAGAAAGCATACATCCATTAAGAAAGGCACAAAATGCTAGCTAGACATGGCAAGAACAATGGCATAGCATGCACGGATCAACTACAATAGCATCGGCAAAATCGCAAACAAGATTGACGATCTGCCCAGATTCACAACGAAGCAAAAGTAGAGCTCGATTGACTCAAGCTAGGGTGCTCCATAATTGCAAAAAAGACATGGATGGATAGATCATAACAATATTAACAAAACTCCTTTACTGATCATCCTCAAAAGAGGCCACGGATCACTAGGAAACAACAAGAACATATGGCATCATGAACTAAATAATCCCAGACTTAGTCAAAACTACTAAGTCCCTGAAAACAGATTTACCGGGTGCCACGGATCACTAGGAAACAACAAGAACATATGGCATCATGAACTAAATAATCCCAGACTTAGTCAAAACTACTAAGTCCCTGAAAACAGATTTACCGGGTGCCTCACTTTGCAAGCTTGCACAAGTCACCACACACATCCTAAAAATGCATGGGTTACACCTCTGGAAATATAACAAGATGCTTAACAAAACATATGAAGGACTCACAGGCATAGCATGCATACAATAATCATGGCAAAAATGACAAAAGTCTAAGATGAACTAGCAGATCTGACAATTAACTCACGAAGCCTCCTTATAACAGCATTTCGGGCACCAAGATGCACTCAAATGAAAATGATGCAATGGAATGAAATGATGTACTCGTCGAGACGAACATTTTGATATACTATAAGCCCAAAACGGAGCTATGGATGCGGAGATACGGCCGGTCAATGTAGGCATAAAAAATTAGGGTTTGAAGGGAAAGTCAACCAAGGGGATCCTCAGATCCAGATCTGGCACTGTTCACTGGTGCGACTCCCGAGGTTCGACGGCCGGAGATCTCGCCGGAGAGGAAGCCGAGGCGGCCGGAGCGCGTCGCGGGGAGAGGAGGAGGCGGCGAGGTCGCGGGCGGCGCTGGTGGTGGCGGCCGGCGACGGTGAAGACGACCCGCGGGGTCGGCGGCGGCGGCGGCCCGCGGTGGAGGAGGCGGAGGGGCAGAGCTTGCTCTGGCCGGCGAGCTGTGCGGCGGAGGCGGCCGGCACCGGCGTCGGGGACGAGGGACGGTGGAGGCGCGGGCGCTGGGCGGCGGAGGAACGGGCCGTGGGGGCCGGATCCGGGCCTCCCGGCCCGCGGCGGCGGCGGGCGGCGACAGGTGGCGGTTGGTGAGTGGCGGTGGGGTGGATCAGACGTTGTCCGGCGCGGGCCGGACACGTCCGGTGCGGTGGAGATCTTTTTTTTAGGGTTGGACGGGGAGAGATCCAAGATTTGGAAAGGGGGGTGTATATATAGGCATAGGGGGAGCTAGGAGAGTCCAAATGAGGTGCGGTTTTCGGCCACGCGATCGTGATCGAACGCTCTAGGACATGGAGCAGAGTTTGGTGGGTTTTGAGCCAAATTGGAGGGGTGTTGGGCTGCAACACACACGAGGCCTTTTCGGTCCCTCGGTTAACCGTTGGAGTATCAAACGAAGTCCAAATGATACGAAACTTGACAGGCGGTCTACCGTTAGTAAACCAAGGCCGCTTGGCAAGTCTCGGTCCAATCCGGAAATGTTTAATCCCCACACACGAAAGAAAGCTAGAAATGGTCACCGGAGGAGAACGAAGTGCCGGAATGCAAAACGGACAACGGGGAAAAAGCTCGAATGCATGAGATGAACACGTATGCGAATGCAATGCACATGATGACATGATATGAGATGCATGACAACAAAAACAACACACGGAGACAAAGACCCGAACCCGAGAAATAAATATAACTTAACGCCGGAAATGGCAAGAGTTGGAGTACAAATTGGGAAAGTTACATCCGGGGTGTTACATTATGAGTGGCGGTCGGGGACGAGCGATGGTCTTTTCCTACCAATCTATCCCCCTAGGAGCATGCGCATAGTACCGAGGTTTTTGATGACTTGTAGATTTTTTCAATAAGTATGTGAGTTCTTTATGACTAATGTTGAGTCCATGGATTATACGCACTCTTACCCTTCCATCCTTGCTAGCCTCTTCGGTGCCGTGCATTGCCCTTTCTCACATTGAGAGTTGGAGCAAACTCCGCCGGTGCATCCAAACCCCATGATATTATACGCTCTGTCACACACAAACCTCCTTATATCTTCCTTAAAACAGCCACCATACCTACATATTATGGCATTTCCATAGCCATTCCGAGATATATTTCCATGCAACTTTCCACCGTTCTGTTTATTATGACACGCATCATCATTGTCATATTGCATTGCATGATCATGTAGTTGACATCGTATTTGTGGCAAAGCCACCGTTCATAAATCTTCCATACATGTCACTCTTGAGTCATTGCATATCCCGGTACACCGCCGGAGGCATTCATATAGAGTCACACCTTGTTCTAGTATCGAGTTGTAATCATTGAGTTGTAAATAAATAGAAGTGTGATGATCATCATTATTAGAGCATTGTCCCAAGTGAGGAATAAATAATAAAAAAGAGAAAGGCCATAAAAAGAGAAGGCCCCTAAAAAAGAGAAAGGCCATAAAAAAAGAGAAAAGGCCCAAAAAATGAGAGAAAAAGAGAGAAGGGACAATGTTACTATCCTTTTACCACACTTGTGCTTCAAAGTAGCACCATGATCTTCATAGTGGAGAGTCTCTCATGTTATCACTTTCTTATGCTAGTGGGAATTTTTCATTATAGAACTTGGCTTGTATATTCCAACAATGGGCCTCCTCAAGTGCCCTAGGTCTTCGTGAGCAAGCAAGTTGGATGCACACCCACTAGTTTCTTTTGTTGAGCTTTCATACATTTATAGCTCTAGTGCATCCGTTGCATGGCAATCCCTACTCCTTGCATTAACATCAATCGGTGGGCATCTCCATAGCCCATTGATTAGCCTCGTTGATGTGAGACCTTCTCCTTTTTTTGTCTTCTCCACATAACCCCCTCATTATTCTATTCCACCCATAGTGCTATATCCATGGCTCGCGCTCATGTATTGCATGAAAGTTTATAGGTTTGAGATTACTAAAGTATGAAACAATTGCTTGGCTTGTCATCGGGGTTGTGCATGATGAGAGCATTCTTGTGTGACGAAAATGGAGCATGACTAAACTATATAATTTTGTAGGGATGAACTTTCTTTGGCATGCTTGAAGTATTATCATTTTTATGTCAATATGAACTTTTATCTTGAATCTTTCAGATCTGAATATTCATACCACAATTAAGAAGAATTGCATTGAAATTATGCCAACTAGCATTCCACATCAAAAATTCTTTCTTTTATCATTTACCTACTCGAGGACGAGCAGGAATTAAGCTTGGGGATGCTGAGACGTCTCCAACGTATCTATAATTTTTGATTGCTCCATGCTATATTATCTACTGTTTTGAATGTTTATGGGCTTTATTATACACTTTATATCATTTTTGGGACTAATCTATTAACCTAGAGCCCAGTGCCAGTTTCTGTTTTTACCTTGTTTTAGGGTTTCGAAGAAAAGGAAAATCAAACGGAGTCCAATTGACCTGAAACTTCACGGAACTCATTTTTGGAAGGAAAGAAGCCCAGAAGACTTGGAGTGCACGTTGGGGGACCTACAAGGAGGCCACGAGGCAGGGGGCGCGCCCTCCACCCTCGTGGGCCCCTCGTGGCCCCCCTGGCGTACTTCTTTCGCCTATATATCTCCACATACCCTAAAAACATCCGAGAAGACAATAGATCGGGAGTTCCGCCGCCAGAAGCCTCTGTAGCCACCGAAAACCAATCTAGACCCGTTCCGGCACCCTGCCGGAGGGGGCAATCCTTCTCCGGTGGCCATCTTCATCATCCCGGTGCTCTCCATGACGATGAGGGAGTAGTTCTCCCTCAGGGCTGAGGGTATGTACCAGTAGCTATGTGTTTGATCTCTCTCTCTCGTGTTCTTGATTTGGCACAATCTTGATGTATCGCGAGCTTTGCTATTATAGTTGGATCTTATGTTTCTCCTCCCCGTCTTCTCTCTTGTAATGAACTGAGTTTTCCCTTTGGAGTTATCTTATCGGATTGAGTCTTTAAAGATTTGAGAACACTTGATGTATGTCTTGCCGTGAGTATCTGTGGTGACAATGGGATTCCACGTGATTCACTTGATGTATGTTTTGGTGATCAACTTGCGGGTTCGGCCCACGAATCTATGCATAGGGGTTGGCACACGTTTTCGTCATGATTCTCCGATAGAAACTTTGGGGCACTCTTTGAGGTCCTTTGTGTTGGTTGAATAGATGAATCTGAGATTGTGTGATGCATACCGTATAATCATACCCACGGATACTTGAGGTGACATTGGAGTATCTAGGTGACATTAGGGTTTTGGTTGATTTGTGTCTTAAGGTGTTATTCTAGTACGAACTCTAGGGCTGTTTTGTGACACTTATAGGAATAGCCCAACGGATTGATTGGAAAGAATAACTTTGAGGTGGTTTCATACCCTACCATAATCTCTTCATTCGTTTTCCGCTATTAGTGACTTTGGAGTGACTCTTTGTTGCATGTTCAGGGATAGTTATGTGATCCAATTATGATATTATTGTTGAGGGAACTTACACTAGCGAAAGTATGAACCCTAGGCCTTATTTCCTATCATTGCAATACTGTTTACGCTCACTTTTATCATTAGTTACCTTGCTGTTTTTATTATTTCAGATTACAAATACCTTTATCTACTATCCATATACCACTTGTTTCACCATCTCTTCGCCGAACTAGTGCACCTATACAATTTACCATTGTATTGGGTGTGTTGGGGACACAAGAGACTCTTTGTTATTTGGTTGCAAGGTTGCTTGAGAGAAACCATCTTCATCCTACGCCTCCTATGAATTGGTAAACCTTAGGTCATCCACTTGAGGGAAATTTGCTACTGTCCTACAAACCTCTGCACTTGGAGGCCCTACAACGTCTACAAGAAGAAGGTTGTGTAGTAGATATCAAGATCTTTTCTGGCGCCGTTGCTGGGGAGGTGAGTGCTTGAAGGTATATCTTTAGATCTTGCAATCGAGTCTTTTAGTTTCTTGTTTTATCACTAGTTTAGTCTATAAAAGAAAATTACAAAAAAATGGAATTAAGTTTGCCTCATACGCTTCATCTTTTTAATATTTTTCGTGAGTATGATGGAAAGGAAAATTGTGCTCAAGTGCTAGAAGAAGAATACATTAGAATGTTTGGAACTAAATATTTGAATGATGAGAATTATTGCAATGTTGTTAGTATGAATTCCTTGAATATCCATGATGCTAATGATATGCAAAGCCACAAGCTTGGGGAAGCTATGTTTGGTGAAGATGATATTTTTTGTCCCCCAAGTTTTGATGAGCAAATTTATTATGATGAAAGCATGCCTCCTATCTATGATGATTATTGTGATGACACGTATGCTTTAAAGAATAATGATAACCATGAAACTTGTCATCTTGATCTTAATTTTCAATCACATGATAGTTATTTTGTTGAGTTTGCTCCCACTATTATTCATGAGAAGAATTTTGCTTGTGTGGAGAGTAGTAAATTTTATATGCTTGTAGATCATGAAAAGAATGCTTCAGGTCGGTTATATTGTTGAATTCATTCATGATGCTACTGAAAATTATTATGGGGGAGGAATATATGCTTGTAGGAATTGCAATAATATCAAGTTTCCTCTCTATGTGCTTAAGGTTTTTAAGTTATGCTTGTTTTACCTTCCTATGCAAGTTGATTCTTGTTCCCACAAGTTGTTTGCTCACAAAATCCCTATGCATAGGAAGTATGTTAGACTTAAATGTGCTAGTCATATTCTTCATGATGCTCTCTTTATGTTTCAATTCTTATCTTTTATGTGAGCATCGTTGAAATCATCATGCCTAACTAGGGGCGTTAAACGATAGCGCTTGTTGGGAGGCAACCCAACTTTATTTTTTTGTTCCTCGCTTTTTGTTCCTGTTTAGCAATAAATAATTCATCTAGCCTCTTTTTAGATGTGGTTTTATGCTATTAATTAGTGTTTGTGCCAAGTAGAACCTTTGGGAAGACTTGGGTGAAGTCTTTATGATCATGCTGTAAAAAAACCAGAAACTTTAGCGCTCACGAGATTAGCTGCCATTTTTATTGGAGAGTGCTATTTAGTTAATTCTTTTTGCAGATGATTAATAGATAAATTCCCCACGAACAGCAATTTATTTTAAAATTTTGGGGGTTCCAGAAGTTTGCGTTAGTTACAGATCACTACAGACAGTTCTGTTTTTGACAGATTCTGTTTTTCGTGTGTTAATTGCTTATTTTGATGAATCTATGACTAGTAAAAGAGTTTATAAGCCATATAGAAGTTGGAATAAAGTAGGTTTAATACCAATATAAATAAATAATGAGTTCATTACAGTACCTTGAAGTGGTTTGTTTTGTTTTCTTTCGCTAACGGAGCTTACGAGTTTTCTGTTAAGTTTTGTGTTGTGAAGTTTTCAAGTTTTGGGTAAAGATTCGATGGACTATGGAACAAGGAGTGGTAAGAGCCCTAAGATTGGGGATGCCCAAGGCATCCCAAGGTAATATTCAAGGACAACCAAGATCCTAAGCTTGGGGATGCCCTGGAAGGCATCCCCTCTTTCGTCTTCGTTCATCGGTAACTTTACTTGGAGCTATATTTTTATTCGCCACATGATATGTGTTTTGCTTGGAGCGTCAATTTATTTTGTTAGTATTTGCTTGCTGTTATTTAGAACAATGTTTTGCATCTTTTATTTCAATAAAAGTGGCATTGATAGCCTTTACTATGCCTATGTTACAAGTATACATGTTGCTGTTTGAAAACAGAAAGTTTACCGCTGTTGCAATAATTCCCTAGAAAATTCAGAATGTGATAAAATGTTTATACCTTTTGCATATTAAGCTCTGATAAATTTACTACAGTGGGAATTTTATTTAATAATTTTTGGAGCTAGGGAAGTATGGATGTTGCAGAATTCTTTACAGACTATCCTGTTTAGGCAGATTGCTGTTATGTTTGCATTGTTTGCATATGTTTGCTTCTTTAATGATTCTATTTGAGGATAGGACTATTAAATATGCAGAGGCATTTAGTATGCAATGTTGAATAATAATTTTAGTGATTTTCTACAGTAGAGTATGATAAGTTTTTTTGCAATGATTTATACTAACTTATCTCACGAGTCCTTGTTGAGTTTTGTGTGGATGAAGCTTTTGAGATTTAGGGAGACCGTGATATGAGAGGAATTAAGGAGACACAAAAGCTCAAGCTTGGGGATGCCCAAGGAATCCCAAGATAATATTTCAAGAAGTCTCAAGCGTCTAAGCTTGGGGATGCCCGGTTGGCATCCCACCTTCTTCTTCAACAACTATCGGTTAGTTTCGGTTGCTCCTAAGTTTTTGCTTCTTCACATGATGTTTGCCATTCTTAGAATGTCAATTTTATTTTGCTTTGCTTGCTTGTTTGAATAAAATACCAAGATCTGAAATTCTTAAATGTTAGAGAGTCTTCACATAGTTGCATAATTATTCGACTACTCATTGATCTTCACTTATATCTTTCGGAGTAGTTTGTCATTTACTCTAGTGCTTCACTTATATCTTTTAGAGCATGGTGGTAGTTTTATTTTGAAGAAATAGATGAACTCCCATGCTTCACTTAGATTATTTTGAGAGTCTTAAATAGCATGGTAATTTGCTTAAAATCCTAATATGCTAGGTATTCAAGATTAGTAAAAAATTCTTATGAGTGTGTTGAATACTAAGAGAAGTTTGATGCTTGATGATTGTTTTGAGATATGGAGGTGATAATATCAAAGTCGTGCTAGTTGAGTAGTTGTGAAATTGAGAAATTCTTGTGTTGAAGTTTGCAAGTCCCGTAGCATGCACGTATGGTAAATGTTATGTAACAAATTTGAAACATGAGGTGTTATTTGATTGTCCTCCTTATGAGTGGCGGTCGGGGACGAGCGATGGTCTTTTCCTACCAATCTATCCCCCTAGGAGCATGCGCATAGTACCGAGGTTTTTGATTACTTGTAGATTTTTGCAATAAGTATGTGAGTTCTTTATGACTAATGTTGAGTCCATGGATTATACGCACTCTTACCCTTCCATCCTTGCTAGCCTCTTCGGTGCCGTGCATTGCCCTTTCTCACATTGAGAGTTGGAGCAAACTCCGCCGGTGCATCCAAACCCCGTGATATGATACGCTCTGTCACACACAAACCTCCTTATATCTTCCTCAAAACAGCCACCATACCTACCTATTATGGCATTTCCATAGCCATTCCGAGATATATTGCCATGCAACTTTCCACCGTTCTGTTTATTATGACACGCATCATCATTGTCATATTGCTTTGCATGATCATGTAGTTGACATCGTATTTGTGGCAAAGCCACCGTTCATAAATCTTCCATACATGTCACTCTTGAGTCATTGCATATCCCGGTACACCGCCAGAGGCATTCATATAGAGTCACACCTTGTTCTCGTATCGAGTTGTAATCATTGAGTTGTAAATAAATAGAAGTGTGATGATCATCATTATTAGAGCATTGTCCCAAGTGAGGAATAAATAAATAAATAAGAGAAAGGCCATAAAAAAAGAGAAGGCCCCCCAAAAAAAGAGAAAGGCCATAAAAAAAGAGAAAAGGCCCAAAAAATGAGAGAAAAAGAGAGAAGGGACAATGTTACTATCCTTTTACCACACTTGTGCTTCAAAGTAGCACCATGATCTTCATAGTGGAGAGTCTCTCATGTTATCACTTTCTTATACTAGTGGGAATTTTTCATTATAGAACTTGGCTTGTACATTCCAACAATGGGCCTCCTCAAGTGCCCTAGGTCTTCGTGAGCAAGCAAGTTGGATGCACACCCACTAGTTTCTTTTGTTGAGCTTTCATACATTTATAGCTCTAGTGCATCCGTTGCATGGCAATCCCTACTCCTTGCATTAACATCAATCGATGGGCATCTCCATAGCCCATTGATTAGCCTCGTTGATGTGAGACCTTCTCCTTTTTTGTCTTCTCCACATAACCCCCTCATTATTCTATTCCACCCATAGTGCTATATCCATGGCTCGCGCTCATGTATTGCGTGAAAGTTTATAGGTTTGAGATTACTAAAGTATGAAACAATTGCTTGGCTTGTCATCGGGGTTGTGCATGATGAGAGCATTCTTGTGTGACGAAAATGGAGCATGACTAAACTATATAATTTTGTAGGGATGAACTTTCTTTGGCCATGTTATTTTGAGAAGACATAATTGCTTAATTAGTATGCTTGAAGTATTATCATTTTTATGTCAATATGAACTTTTATCTTGAATCTTTCAGATCTGAATATTCATACCACAATTAAGAAGAATTGCATTGAAATTATGCCAACTAGCATTCCACATCAAAAATTCTTTCTTTTATCATTTACCTACTCGAGGACGAGCAGGAATTAAGCTCGGGGATGCTGATACGTCTCCAACATATCTATAATTTTTGATTGCTCCATGCTATATTATCTACTGTTTTGAATGTTTATGGGCTATATTATACACTTTATATCATTTTGGGACTAACCTATTAACCTAGAGCCCAGTGCCAGTTTCTGTTTTTACCTTGTTTTAGGGTTTCGAAGAAAAGGAAAATCAAACGGAATCCAATTGACCTGAAACTTCACGGAACTCATTTTTGGAAGGAAAGAAGCCCAGAAGACTTGGAGTGCACGTCGGGGGACCTACAAGGAGGCCACGAGGCAGGGGGCGCGCCCTCCACCCTCGTGGGCCCCTCGTGCCCCCCCTGGCATACTTCTTTCGCCTATATATCTCCACATACCCTAAAAACATCCGAGAAGACAATAGATCGGGAGTTCCACCGCCAGAAGCCTTCGTAGCCACCGAAAACCAATCTAGACCCGTTCCGGCACCCTGCCGGAGGGGGCAATCCTTCTCCGGTGGCCATCTTCATCATCCCGGTGCTCTCCATGACGGTGAGGGAGTAGTTCTCCCTCAGGGCTGAGGGTATGTACCAGTAGCTATGTGTTCGATCTCTCTCTCTCTCGTGTTCTTGATTCGGCACAATCTTGATGTATCCCGAGCTTTGCTATTATAGTTGGACCTTATGTTTGTCCTTCCCCTCTTCTCTCTTGTAATGAACTGAGTTTTCCCATTGGAGTTATCTTATCGGATTGAGTCTTTAAAGATTTGAGAACACTTGATGTATGTCTTGCCGTGAGTATCTGTGGTGACAATGGGATGCCACATGATTCACTTGATGTATGTTAGGGTGATCAACTTGCGGGTTCCACCCATGAACCTATGCATAGTGGTTGGCACACGTTTTCGTCATGATTCTCGGGTAGAAACTTTGGGGCACTCTTTGAGGTCCTTTGTGTTGGTTGAATAGATGAATCTGAGATTGTGTCATGCATATCGTATAATCATACCCACGGATACTTGAGGTGACACTGGAGTATCTAGGTGACATTAGGGTTTTGGTTGATTTGTGTCTTAAGGTGTTATTCTAGTACGAACTCTAGGGCTATTTTGTGACACTTATAGGAATAGCCCAACGGATTGATTGGAAAGAATAACTTTGAGGTGGTTTCGTACCCTACCATAATCTCTTCGTTCGTTCTCCGCTATTAGTGACTTTGGAGTGACTCTTTGTTGCATGTTCAGGGATAGTTATGTGATCCAATTATGATATTATTGTTGAGGGAACTTACACTAGCAAAAGTATGAACCCTAGGCCTTATTTCCTATCATTGCAATACCGTTTACGCTCACTTTTATCATTAGTTACCTTGCTGTTTTTATTATTTCAGATTACAAATACCTTTATCTACTATCCATATACCACTTGTTTCACCATCTCTTCGCCGAACTAGTGCACCTATACAATTTACCATTGTATTGGGTGTGTTGGGGACACAAGAGACTCTTTGTTATTTGGTTGCAGGGTTGCTTGAGAGAGACCATCTTCATCCTACGCCTCCTACGGACTGATAAACCTTAGGTCATCCACTTGAGGGAAATTTTCTACTGTCCTACAAACCTCTACACTTGGAGGCCCAACAATGTCTACAAGAAGAAGGTTGTGTAGTAGATATCAGGAAGCATCAAATGAAGGAGTCTGGATGAAGGGGTTCATATCCGATCTAGGTGTCATACCTAGTGCATCAGGTCCAATGAAAATCTTTTGTGACAATACTGGTACAATTGCCTTGGCGAAGGAATCCAGATTTCACAAGAGAACCAAGCACATCAAGATACGCTTCAATTCCATCCGGGATTTAGTCCAGGTGGGAGACATAGAAATTTGCAAGATACATGCGGATCTGAATGTTGCAGACCCGTTGACTAAGCCTATTCCGCGAGCAAAACATGATCAGCACCAAGGCTCCATGGGTGTTAGAATCATTACTGTGTAATCTAGATTATTGACTCTAGTGCAAGTGGGAGACTGAAGGAAATATGCCCTAGTGGCAATAATAAAGTTATTATTTATTTCCTTATATCATGATAAATGTTTATTATTCATGCTAGAATTGTATTAACCGGAAACATAATACATGTGTGAATACATAGACAAACGGAGTGTCACTAGTATGCCTCTACTTGAATAGCTCGTTGATCAAAGATGGTTAAGTTTCCTAGCCATTGACATGGGTTGTCATTTCATTAACAGGATCACATCATTAGGAGAATGATGTGATTGACTTGAACCATTCTGTTAGCTTAGCACTCGATCTTTTAGTATGTTGCTATTGCTTTCTTCATGACTTATACATGTTCCTATGACTATGAGATTATGCAACTCCCGTTTACCGGAGGAACACTTTGTGTGCTACAAAACATCACAACGTAACTGGGTGATTATAAAGGTGCTCTACAGGTGTCTCTGAAGGTACTTGTTGGGTTGGCATATTTCGAGATTAGGATTTGTCACTCCGATTGTCGGAGAGGTATCTCTGGGCCCTCTTGGTAATGCACATCACTTAAGCCTTGCAAGCATTGCAACTAATGAGTTAGTTGCGGGATGATGTATTAAGGAACGAGTAAAGGGACTTGCCGGCAACGAGATTGAACTAGGTATTGAGACACCGACGATCGAATCTTGGGCAAGTAACATACCGATGACAAAGGGAACAACGTATGTTGTTATGCGGTCTGACCGATAAAGATCTTCGTAGAATATGTGGGAGCCAATATGAGCATCCAGGTTCCGCTATTGGTTATTGACCGAAGACGTGTCTCGGTCATGTCTACATAGTTCTCGAACCCGTAGGGTCCGCACGCTTAACGTTTCGATGAAGGTTATTATTTATTTCCTTCTTCTCCTCCACCTCTTTCCCCCCCAAGTCCTAATCCAACTAGGAAAAAGGGAGGGAGTCCTACTCCCAGTGGGAGTAGGACTCCTACTGGCGTGCCCCTCTCCTGGCCGGCCGCACCCCCCTTGCTCCTTTATATACGGGGGCAGGGGGCACCCTAGAGACACAACAATTGATCGTTTGATCTTTTAGCCGTGTGCGGTGCCCCCCTCCACCATACCACCTCGATAATACTAGAGCAGTGCTTAGGCGAAGCCCTGCGTCGGTAGAACATCATCATCGTCACCACGCCGTCGTGCTGACGAAACTCTCCCTCAACACTCGGCTGGATCGGAGTTCGAGGGACGTCATCGGGCTGAACGTGTGTTGAACTCTGAGGTGCCGTGCATTCGGTACTTGATCGGTCGGATCGTGAAGACGTACGACTACATCAACCGCATTGTGCTAACGCTTACGCTTTCGGTCTACAAGGGTACGTGGACAACACTCTCCCCTCTCGTTGCTATGCATCACCATGATCTTGCGTGTGCGTAGGAATTTTTTTGAAATTACTACGTTCCCCAACACTTGAACCCTACGTCAAGAAATAAAGGAGGAGGCCAGGAGGTAGGGGGCGCGCCTACCCCCCCCCCCCCCCCGCCCCCCCCCCCCCCCCCCCCCAGGCGCGCCCTCCACCCTCGTGGGCCCCCTGTTGCTCCAACGACGTACTCCTTCCTCCTATATATACCTATGTACCCCCAAACGATCAGATACGGAGCCAAAACCCTAATTCCACCGCTGTAAGTTTCTGTATCCACGAGATCCCATCTTGGGGCCTGTTCCGGAGCTCCGCCGGAGGGGGCATCCATCACGGATGGCTTCTACATCAACACCGTAGCCCCTCCGATGAAGTGTGAGTAGTTTACCTCAGACCTTCGGGTCCATAGTTATTAGCTAGATGGCTTCTTCTCTCTTGTTGGATCTCAATACAATGTTCTCCCCCTCTCTCGTGGAGATCTATTCGATGTAATCTTCTTTTTGCGGTGTGTTTGTTGAGACCGATGAATTGTGGGTTTATGATCAAGATTATCTATGAACAATATTTGAATCTTCTCTGAATTCTTTTATGTATGATTGGTTATCTTTGCAAGTCTCTTCGAATTATTAGTTTGGTTTGGCCTACTAGATTGATCTTTCTTGCAATGGGAGAAGTGCTTAGCTTTGGGTTCAATCTTATGGTGCCCTTTCCCAGTGACAGTAGGGGCAGCAAGGCACGTATTGTATTGTTGCCATCGAGGATAACAAGATGGTGTTTTTATCATATTGCATGAATTTATCCCTCTACATCATGTCATCTTGCTTAAGGCGTTACTCTGTTTTCATGAACTTAATACTCTAGATGCATGATGGATAGCGGTCGATGAGTGGAGTAATAGTAGTAGATGCAGGCAGGAGTCGGTCTACTTGTCTCGGACGTGATGCCTATATACATGATCATACCTAGATATTCTCATAACTATGCTCAATTCTGTCAATTGCTCAACAGTAATTCGTTCACCCACCGTAAAATACTTATGCTCTTGAGAGAAGCCACTAGTGAAACCTATGGCCCCTGGGTCTATCTTCATCATATTAATCTTCCAATACTTAGTTATTTCCTTTCCTTTTTACTTTTCTTTTCTTTTACTTTGCATCTTTATCACAAAAACACCAAAAATATTATCCTATCATATCTATCAGATCTCACTCTCGTAAGTGACCATGAAGGGATTGACAACCCCTTATCGCGTTGGTTGCGAGGAGTTATTTGCTTTGTGCAGGTACGAGAGACTCGCGTGTAGCCTCCTACTGGATTGATACCTTGGTTCTCAAAAACTGAGGGAAATACTTACGCTACTTTGCTGCATCATCCTTTCCTCTTCAAGGAAATCCAACGCAGTGCTCAAGAGGTAGCAATGATCACCTTTAATAAGCTTATCAAGATTTCGCATACCCACATGACCTAGTCTTCTATGCCACAACCAGCCTTTAGAAGATTTAGCAATTAAGCAAGTTCTAGGTTGAGCCTTTTTAGTGAAATTAACAATGTAAAGATCACTTCTACGTATACCGGTAAAGACCATTTTACGATTGTCTCTATGAAACACTTGGCAATCTACCTCAGTAAATAGGACATTGAAACCGAAATCAGCAAGTCTAGATACTGAAAGTAAATTGTACCCAAGAGATTCAACGAGCATGACATTTTGTATGGAGCTATCATGTGAGATGGCCACCTTACCTAGGCCAACCACCTTACCCTTTGAGTTGTCACCAAAGGTGACATACTTTCGAGGGCCGTCATTTTCAGCAAGCTCACGGAACATATCTCTATCTCCGGTCATATGATCAGTACATCCACTATCAAGGACCCATTCCTTCCCTTCGGACATGTAGCCGCGAAGATTTGCCATAAGACCAAAGTGTCTCATTGCATCATCAAGATCATAGTCACTATCATCGTCCTCATCATAGTATCCATGTTCAACATCATCTTGCGATTGATCAACTCCTAGAGAGGGTAATTCATTAGATAAATGATCATTTCTATGGTTATCTTTATGAATCCTAACAGCTTTGGAAATGATATTGCTAATGATTCCAACATCTCCTTTGGCACTAGTAAGATTAGTAAGCTCAAATAAGCAGTCACCAAATTTGGGATCATTGGAACTCATCTTAATCAAGGCAATGGACTTATGAAGAATCTCATCTAAGTTCTTCAAGGAATAGTTGGGAAAACGTTCCTCAAGGAATCTCCATATAGTGTAGGCACAATCAAGAGTAGGCAAATATTCAATCAAGTTTCTAGGCAAGCCTCTAGTGATAAGATTAACAGTTCTATGGTTGTGGATCATGTCAATAGACTCATCAAGGGTAGGATGCAAAGGATCAAAATGAGGTGCACAAGGGCTAGTAATGTACTTGTTCAAATGATATTCATTGAAAATCTCAAGCATATCATTTTTCCACTCATAGAAGAACTCTCCATCAAGAATAGGTACTCTACGTATAAGACTCCCCAAAGTAGACACATCCATCATCCTCCAAAGGTGTTTAAACCAAGGCAATGAAGACCAATGCTCTGATACCAATTGAAAGGATCGAGAAGAGGTGTCTAGAGGGGGGTGAATAGACTCTAATCAAGAAAAATTAAAGTTTTTAATTCTTTAGGTTCATGTGGAGTATTAGCACAAGTTTAAACATTCACAAAACATATCAAGCAAGCATGCAAGCATACAAAGAGTATATGAGCAGCGGAAAGTAAAGCATGCAAGTTGCAAGAATGCAAAGAGAAGTGATTGGAGTGTGCAAACGCAATTTGGAGACACGGAGATTTTTGGCGTGGTTCCGATAGGTGGTGCTATCGTACATCCACGTTGATGGAGACTTCAACCCACGAAGGGTAATGGTTGCGCGAGTCCATGGAGGGCTCCACCCACGAAGGGTCCACGAAGAAGCAACCTTGTCTATCCACCATGGTCGTTGCCCACGAAGTGCTTGCCTCACTAGGGTAGATCTTCACGAAGTAGGCAATCTCCTTGCCCTTACAAACTCCTTGGTACAACTCCACAATCTTGTTGGAGGCTCCCAAGTGATACCTAGCCAATCTAGGAGACACCACTCTCGAAGAAGTAACAAATGGTGTGTTGATGATGAACTCCTTGCTCTTGTGCTTCAAATGATAGTCTCCCCAACACTCAACTCTCTATCATAGGATTGGATTTGGTAGAAAGAAGATTTGAGTGGAAAGCAACTTGGGGAAGGCTAAAGATCAAGATTTATGTGGTTGGAATGGAATATCTTGACCTCAACACAAGTGTAGGTGGTTCTCTCTCAGAAAATATGTATTGGAAGTGTAGGCATGTTCTGATGGCTCTCTTCACGAATGAAGAGTGGGTGGAGGGGTATTTATAGCCTCCACACAAAATCTAACCATTACACACAAATCACCAAACTCGATGGGACCGATCCAGAGAACTCGGTCAGACCGATTTGGTTCATAATGTGACCGTTTGGTGTTTCGGCGGGGCCTACTGGATCAACTCGGTGGGACCAATGTGCTAGGGTTAGGGTAAATCCAAAACTCGGTTTGACCGATTACGCAAACTCGGTGGGACCGATTTGGGTAATAAGCGAAACAGAGAGTTGGCCAAGAAAACTCGGTGGGGCCGATTGTATATCTCGGTGGGACTGAAAATATTGCAATAGGTAACAGAGAGTTTGCAAGCCCATCTCGGTGAGACCGAGACCCTATCAGTGAGACTGAACTGATTAGAGTTTCTGGCACTGGCTATGTCAACTGAACTCGGTGGCGCCGGATAGAAAGAGTCGGTGGGGCCGAGTTGGATATTTGGTGTGGGACATATTTGGAAGTGAGAAAGTGGTTGAGGGCTTTGGAGCATATCACTAAGCACTTTGAGCAAGCAAGCCATTAAGCAACACCTCATCCCTTCTTAATAGTATTGGCTTTCCTATGGACTCAATGTGATCTTGGATCACTAAAATAGAAAGTGTAGAGTCCTGAGCTTTGAGCTTGAGCCAATTCTTTGTCCTTAGCATATTGAAGGGGTTCCGCATCCTCTAGTCCATGCCACTCCATTGTTGAACTTGTCTGAAAAATACTAGGTAGAAACATTAGTCCAACAAGAGATATGTTGACATTAATTACTAAAATCACCCAGGGAGCACTTGTGCTTTCAAGATTCAAATAATATTCATAGATAAGCTGATCATAAATCCACAATTCATCGGATCTCGGCAAACACACTGCAAAAAAGTATTATATCGAATAGATCTTCAAGAACATTGAGAAGAACATGGTATTGAAAATCAAAGAGAGAGAAGAAACTATCTAGCTACTAGCTATGGACCCGTAGGTCTGTGGTAAACTATTCACGCTTCATAGGAAGGGAAGTAGAGTTGATGTAGAAGCCTTCTGTGATTTAATCCCCCACCGTCAGGGTGCCGGAAAAGGTCCCTAGATGGGATCTCACGGGTACAGAAGGTTGCAGCGGTGGAAAAGTGTTTTCGTGGATGCCTCTGGTGGTTTGGGAATATATAGGTGAAAGAATTAGGTCAGGAGGTGCACGGGGGGGGGGGGGGCACAAGGGTGGGGGGCGCGTCCTCCGTTCTTGTGGCCGCCTTGTGGCTCCTCTGACTTCATCTCCAAGTCTTCTGGTTGTCTTCTGGTCCAAGAAAAATCATCGCAGAGGTTTCATTACGTTTGAACTCCGTTTGGTATTCTTTTTCTGCGAAACTCAAAAACAGGGAAAAAACAGGAACTGGCACTGGGCTCTAGGTTAATAGGTTAGTCCTAAAAATAATATAAAATAGCATATTAATGCATATGAAACATGCAAAATAGATAATATAATAGCATGGAGACGTATCACCTGACCGTGCCTGGTGCATCGGCCTAAAGATAATCTCATGTGTTATGAGGAGGTTACAAAAAACGAGGCGGATGGAGGAGAAAATAGTGATAGCTTAGTGTCCACCGGGACGGGCACTAAACCAAACACTTCTTGCCTATTCTGGCCTGGTCAGGCAAAAGTATCCATTTTCTCTGGCACAAACCATGCACCAATACTTCTGAGGCATGTTGTGAAGGAAGCTAACCAAACTAGCCCTTACACCCCTGCATTGAGAAGGAAAAGGGCCCCTCTCAACTAACTAATGATAGTAACGAGGTTATGTACCCGCGGGACAAAAAGAGGAATGATGGGAAGCAACGCCAAGCAGCTCAGAGAGCTAAAGGATGACTAGTTGCAGTTTCAAGCTAAAATAGATAGATTAACACAGAATATCTACGTCAACAGTTCTCTTAAGACCACAAAGTTGGTGCCAATTAAGGACATAACGCTACGCAGAAGTATCTTCGACGCCTCACAATACAAGATCCTTCATCGTTTGCAGCATGGGGGATGACGATGTAAGTAAATACCCAAAATGATATCTCTTTCATTATTCATGCTTTGCAGTAGTCCTAATTTCTTGTTTTAAAGGTACTCGATGCGGCAATTGAGCTCCTGGGAGAAGACAGAACTGAAGACGTACGAGATCATGAAGTCTATGCCAAAGGGTCCACAACAGTCAACATCCTGAAGAAAGATGGCACAATCCCTAGTTGTATTAGGGATGTCTAGAAGGCAGAGACAACATTAAATGGGGAGATAACTACCTCTAGCATGATACGTAACAAGAACGTAAGATTCTCATTTTACCTCTCTTTCATCCAATCTTCCTTATATACGTCCCACTTTTCTTTCTCCTCTTTGACTTTTTTCCCATCTCTCATTTTTCTCCCGTCCATTCTCCCTAAAATAGAACCAATTGTCTCATGTTTTTTAACTTTCCAAAATAAAAATATATTTTGTTTGGTAAGTCATTACATTCTTATTAAATAAGTGCTTATAACAATAAAATGGCAGGTAAATCACGGGGATTGCATAAAAATCTGTTTAGCGTAATTGCCATTAACCCAACAAATCTGTTTAGCATAAAAAATAACAGCAGATGAAAGAGCGATTTTTAACTAAGGTTTACAATTGCATTTCCTGCAAAAAAATATTACGTTTACATCTGCCTTTCCCATACCATAGCACCACATTTCTAACTTGATTTTTTAACACGGTACAGAAGCAAGCACTCATATATACATGCATACACTGATCCTTAAAAACACATACACGCACATTCTATCCTTTTGAACACCTTCAAAAGACCGAGCCAGTATATATCGTGAGATTTTACGAAATCACAATAGACGTCTCGTAGTCGATGAAAACACTTTTCCTCATTAAACGTG
The DNA here is from genome assembly GCF_003073215.2 of Triticum urartu. NCBI lineage: Eukaryota > Viridiplantae > Streptophyta > Magnoliopsida > Poales > Poaceae > Triticum > Triticum urartu. The sequence goes on along the minus strand of NC_053027.1, from coordinate 376,426,231 downwards.
CAACTTAGTTGTAATAATAAGTTAAATCGCATGGAGTCCACACGGGGTCGGCGTCCCCAACCCGCCTAACTCTGCACGACATCAGCTTGTCCATGACATGCCTGCTACTCTTGGAAGGGATTCTGACCGTGACATCGAAGGCCACAGCGCTGTGTCTCACGTCCGCCGCGAGGGAGTCCAACGCAAACCCTGGCAAACGCGCCCCGGCTCCCCAGGCGACGACAGTGGCCTGTGCCGTCCCATGCAGCCCCGCGGCGCAGATCTCCGGAGGCGTGACGCGGGCGAGGGGAGATAAACGCGTATTGAGGGTGTTAGTGCCATCTCACAGATAATTGCAAAGAACTGCCATACTTTGGCATGTTGTAACGGATCAGTATTACTAGTCATTTTTTTTGCATGTTAGTGCCATTTCACAGCCTAAGTGTTGCAAAATGATCTAAGCTACGTATAAACGCGTATTGAGGGTGTGTCTGACCACCGGGACCCATGTGTCAGGGGTTGACATGGCATGCTTTTTTACAAAAACAACCCTTACTTTTTATTTAATCACGCATATATCCTTTATTTTTCAAAAAAAAAAGGTCTTGCTGCAAGAAACCTTTTTTCAACAAAAACCCACGCGCGCGTCGGCCGGGATTCAAACCCGCATCGTGCCGTTCGACGAGGAAGCTCGCTCCACGCGGAAGTTTATTTATATATACTTTGTGCCATTCGTTTTTTTTACAAAGTAGAAAATCGCACGACCGTCCGCCGGAATCGATCCGGCCGAGTCGTTCGCCGTGCGCGCTTGCCTCTGCCACACGCCATCCTATGCGTCAATTAGTATGTGTATACGTCTTTAAACTCCAAGCCGTTCCGGTTTTTATATGATACTAAAAAATATTATATGTTCATCACGTCGTACAACTAAAAAAATGTTCGCCGCATCGTTTAATATGTATATTGAACATTTTTTAATATACAATGATCTTATTTAAATATATGATATCATATTATAAAAACTTTATTGTATATATATTGAACATTTTATAATATACGATGTCTATATATATGTGTGTATGATTTTTATCAATATACATTACGCACACTACGTTCGGTCTGAAGAATAAACCTGCTGGTCTCTGCATTGTTTTTGGGGTTGATGTTCAAAATTTTTAAAATTACTCTGAAAGGTAAATAAAGTGTTTGTCATTTAAAAAAATGTTCAGAACATTTTTGGGAAAAGTTGAACGCGTGTTTAAAAATTGTAAATGTATTTTATAAAATGTTCGTCATGCATTATAAAATTTATTACGATTACACAATAATTTTTAGTACATGTTATCAAATTTTTGAGTAACTGTGCATTAAAAAAATACAACAAATATACGCAGTAACCATGAGTTGGCCATATAATTTGTTTAGTTGTGTATTTAAACAATATAATGAGGATGCATAGTAATTGTGCATGCGTGTGGTTCTGAGTGAAGAGACATAAAATTTTCTGGACATTTGTTTTTTTTACTCACATTTTTTTAGGCAATCACACAAAGCTTTATTCATCTGTCACAATGTTTACATGGACGAAGATAAGATCACCGGGCTGACCTAACCAAGCATGGCGGCCAGCCCCAAGAGAAAGTGCGTGCTTTGCTAGATTGTGTGCTTCGGTATTCGAAGTTCTATCTCATGTAGGATGGCGCTGTAGACTAAAGCCGATCCCTTGTTGATGGCTTCCACTACTTCCAAACAATCAGAAGCGACTGAAATCTTATGAAGATAGAGATCCTCCGCCAAGGCAAGGGCTTCTCTGGTAGCAAGCGCCTCGAGGGTGGCAGGATCTCTAATGTTATTGAAATGTACTGCTGAAGCTCCTTGAAAAAGGCCATCTTCACTCCTACAGATAGCTGCAATTGCTCCATACCTGCCATGTCGCGACACTGTTGCATCAACATTGATTTTGAACATCCCAACCGGTGGAGAGATCCAGTGCCTTGGACTCGGAGCCGATCTTGGGGGCTTGACGGCACTAGCAGGCTGAAGTACCTTAATCTCCGAGAGATAGGAGGAAACAAAGCCATGGATGAAGTATGGACTTTGAAATATGGATTCGTGTATCGCCTTCCTCCAAGCACTCCAAATTGCCCACAAAGTAACTACCATAGTAGTGAACTCATCCCCTGACATACTGTCATGCATGGCAAACAACCAGGATTTTGCGTCAGATTTTTCAATACATAGCATGTGCTCCATCATTTCCTCTTGTGCTAGGGCCCAGACACATCTAGACATGTTGCATTGCATCAAAGAGTGGCGCCAGCTATCCTCAGCACCACACATACTGCACTCGCTGGTAGTGGCCATATGTAACATCCCAAAATTTTAATTTGGAATGTTATACACTAGATCATCATTGCATATCATATTTATTGCATTTTGGTTGATCCTAGAAATTTCACGCAACTCAAGAACCTTCGGAGAGAGTTGGGGATTTCGTTATTTTCATATTTGAGTTGTCTCAAATTTTGAAAATAGGATCATTTGATTTTATTTATTTTATCTTTAATTATTTCTATTATAAAAATTATGAGAGAGGGAATAAAATTACTTTCCCAAAATAAAGAAATATTGAGGATTTCATAAAAAAATCAAATAAGATTTTATTTGGTTTATTTGCTATTTTATTTGAATTTACGAAAAATGTGCGTTTTTAAAAATTGCATTTAGGCCCCAAATAAATGTTCATCCTGTGCGTCTTGATTTTAGAAGCCGGGGAAAATTTATTTCGGAATTTTTGGAGTTCGTTTATTATTTCTTTCATTAGTTTTTCTGCGCGGAATTATTAAAAAAAATCCGAACCGACTCCGGGCCATACACGAGCGGGACTCCGCCCGGGGGGCCTTTTCAAGCCGATCCACCGAGCCGCCGAAGCCCACCAGCCCGCCCACCGAAACCCTAGCGCCGCGCCTCGCGCCGCCTCGCACCGCGCCGCGCCGCGCCGCGCCGCCCCGCCGCCGCCCCGCTGCCCGAGGTAGCCGCCGTCGCCGGCGGTTTTCCTCAGAAAACCACCAGTTTTTTTAGATCCGCTTTTTTTATTAGAACGGTTTTTTTACGGTTTAGTTATTTAGCGAGCGTTCGCTCGTTCGTTCGTTTTAACGAATGTGTTCGTCGGTTAGATCCAGATAACGAACGTTCGTTCGTTAATCTGTTCGTCGTTTTTCTTTTTCTTGGATTTTCCGCAATTATTTCTGATCGTGATTTCTGATCCGATTTTCGTTTTAGTATAACTTTTTGCTCGTTTATCGGAATTAGGCGATTCAAGCGCCTAGAGTTTCCTCTCGAAACCCTCTTTCCGTTTAACCAACTTAAACAAGTTTTTGCTTCTTTAAAAATTGCCTTAGATCCAAAATAGTAAACGAAGCCTGTTTCTTTTGCTGTTTGTCTTTCGTTGCTTCGTTCGATTTGATTCTTTTTGCCAACCGGAGTTCTTAAGTTGAACTTTCTGGTTAGATCTCTTATTTGAGTTTTACCTGTTCATTAGTTGAGTACTTATTGTGTGTTTGTTTGTTTGCGATAGAGTACCCGGAGTGCGCCGCTTGTTACTTCGAATCGCTAGGTTTCCCGGATCATCAGCAAGGCAAGTAACACTTTGATCATACCTCCTACTACCCAGTTTCATTGCATTAGATCAATCCTCACACATTGCATAATAGGATCTAATTAAATTGTGGGTTTGGGGAGTAGTTGAGGTAGAACCTATTACCTGTTTATTATCAAACCTTTGGGAGTTACTCTATGTTTGCTTATTATTGCTATGCTATGCTAGTAGACGTGGATTGGGTGAGTGTATCCATGACAAATGTGAGCTTTGTTAATTAATGATTTATTTAAGGTGGCAACCTAAACACACATCTGGGTGGATTGAGGCACCTGGGTATTCCAGCGATTGCATGTTTTCTTTTGGACCGCCACCCAGGCTCAAAGGGATCATGAGATTATTCATACTAGAAACTTCCGTGTGCAGCCACAAGCTATTATGGGCTCTAGCATAGTTGACTAAGTCGTGCGAACTCTTACAGTGGTAGACTAGCAGATGTAGGGGATATAGGTTGGTACGGTCTACCCGTTCGTAAGGTGCTAGCGCTTCTGAAAGACTATGTCTCGGTCATCCGTTTCTCAAACACCATGTAGTGCGAGAAAACCAACGGAGGAGATTGAGTCTTGTGTGGAAAAGTGCGCAAACCTCTGCAGAGTGTATAAACTAATCATGGTTAGCCGTGTCCCCGGTTATGGACATCTTGAGTATCTAGTACCTGGATTATCATGTGAATCTCAACATGTTACTCTAAAATTAATTTTGTTGGGTTTGTTTAATGATGATGTTTAATTGGGATTGAGAATGCTGTCAACCATTCTCAATGTTTAACAACCACCATGATAGTTAAATAAATTTATTCATTTACAGTAGGGAAAAATTGGCTTTACGCAAAACTGTAACCATAGAGCTTTCCACCAGCCAAATATGCATATAGAATAGCTGTTTCATTCCATTACTCTCTATGTGTTACATTGCCAGCATATTCCATGTGCTGACCCGTTTTCGGGCTGCAACGTTAATGTTGCAGACTTTTCAGACGATGATTAAGGAGTTTTAGGTCGTGGTTCTATACTCAGTGATGCCGTTGGAGTTGATGGACTCACTTATCTTCCAAGCCTTCCGCTGTTATCGTTATTAGATGGCCTTAAGCCATATTTATTGTAATAAGTTGTCTTTTGAGGCACTCGATGTAATAAGTGTGTGATTGCTACTCTGCTATAAATCCTTCAAGTACTGTGTGGTGTCAGCATTACTGATCCAGGGATGACACCGGAGCACAGAAATTGGACCGTTTGAGGTCTGGTCGCTACAAGATGGTATCAGAGCACACGCTGACTGTAGGACACGACCACTAAGCTAAAGACCTAGATCACTACTCACTCTCTTCTCTTCTGACCTCTCATCTTTTCTACTCTTTTAGGATGGCGGATGCAAGGAACAAGTTCACTCAACCGGATGAAGATACACCCTTTGGACGTCACTTGAAGGAAGTCACTAGATACCTGAACATAGGAGTACCAAGCTTCACCGGAACCTACAACACCACTCTACCTGAAGAAGAGCGCTGGATGATTCAAGTTCAAGTTCCAGGAAGGACGTTCATGCCAGTCACTGAGCCCATAGAGTTTTCTTTCGATGCACCAACTTGGAATCTAGGAAAGAGTATGGCAGCTCACATCGCCATGGGACGCATTGGAGAAGTCTACCGCAATGATCTCAAGGATACTATTTACCAGATTTGTGGGCGCCGAGATGAGCACTGGGAGATGATCAGCACCAGAAAGGATTGATCAATTGCAGCTTTTATCCAGGAGTTAAACCAGCTCATTCGACGCCAGGAGAACCAGATGTGCGCCGACATGATAGATCTGAAGAAGGCAAAGACAAGAATCAAGGAACTGGAGGAAGAACTCAAGGCTACACGTGAAGATTTTGAAGAAGAAATTGAAGTATTAGTGGAAAAGAATGATGATCTGATCAAGAAGATTGGAATATTCATGGAAGGCCCTACACCAGTAGAAGAAGATGAAGAACCCAAGGAGATTCACCCGGAAGACTACATCATCATCGACGACACCGACTCGGATTCAGATGATAGCGATGATGACTATGTTGATGAAGCTGGAGCAGATATCATGGAGTCTGCAACCGAAGAATATTTCTAGTAGACCATCCTAACAGTAGTAGTAGTCCACCATGTAAATATAGTAGTCCGAGCACTTTTGCGATAGTTAGATCGATTGTATGCCCTTGTTTGATTGATTGAATGAAGTGAATTGTTTGCTTTTGCCTCATGTGCATATGGGTAGTGTTTTCTCTTTAGGCCCCCTCTATTCTTAAATATCATCTTTTCTAAACCCTCAGATGCCTCCGAGACGTGACCCCGGATTTACCTTCCCACCGGAGCTCACTCAGTTGATCCAGCAGCAGAACACATTGATGTAGTTACTAGTCCAGAATCAGAACCCGGGGAACAACAACAACAACCCACCACCACCACCACCTGTTGATCACTTAGCCCGTTTTCTTAGGTTGAATCCGCCGGTGTTTTCCAGTAGCACCAAGCCGATAGTAGCAGATGATTGGCTCCGCAAGACAGCTAGAGAGTTGACCACAGCAGGATGCACGGATGCGGAAAAGGTGAAGTTTGCCGCACATCAGCTTGAAGGACCCGCAGCATCATGGTGGGAGAATTTCACAGCCACTTCCCCTGTCGACACTGTCACGTGGGACCAGTTTCAGTAGGCTTTTCATACTGCCCATGTTTCTGCAGGAGTTATGGCCATGAAGAAGCGAGAGTTTCGCAACTTGCGCCAAGGAGGATAGACAGTTGGCCAGTATGTGGAGGACATTAGTAAATTAGCACGTTATGCCCCAGATGACGTTGCTACGGATGCAGCAAAGCAGAAGAAATTTTTGAAAGGACTGAATGATGAGTTGAGCATGCAGTTGATGCTAGCAACCTTCAACAACTACCAGGAGTTGGTAGATCGTGCTCTCATGATTGAAGGGAACCAGCAGCAAATTGAGAATCGCAAGAGGAAGTGTGCACAAGGAAAGTACAATTCAGGAGCTCAGCAGAAGCCACGATTTACCCCTAGGCCGGCAGGACATTTTCAGCATACCCATGGAGGAGGAAGCTCGCACAATCACAATGGCCCCAAGAATGGTAATGGGAATGGAGGAAGCAACAGCCAGAACCGCACCCACCCATCAACCCCAGCCAAGAAAGACCTGAGCCAAGTCACTTGTTTTAAGTGCCAGAAGACCGGACATTATGCCAATGAATGTCCTGAATCCCAAAATGGAAATGGCAATGGAAGCTCTGGGAAGAAGCCGAACCCTTTCAACAGGGGACAGGTGAACCACGTTAACGTGGAGGAGGTTGAAGAGTAGCCGGATGCAGTAATCGGTAAGTGTTTGGTTAAGTCATTTACTGCACTCGTTCTTTTCGATACTGGTGCATCGCATTCATACATATCAAGGGGATTTGTGGATAAGTATAAACTGCCAACCCAAGCCCTTAGGTCACCCATGTTAGTAACTTCGCCTGGAGTAGAATATATGGCTAGTCTATGGTGTGATCGGTTACCATTAAGAATTGGTAACTATGTTTTTCCCTCAGACCTAATAGTGTTGGAATCCCAAGTATTGGATGTGATAGTAGGCATGGATTGGTTGTCAAAGTATGAAGGGAATATTGAATGTGCCAGTAAGTCAATTTTACTTACCACCCTAGAAGGGAGAAGGATCAAGTATGTATCCCGACATGTGCCAAAGAGGACTCAAGTAAATTGTTTAACCGGAGTTGTGCAGGAGGAAGTACCAGTAGTGAAGGATTTCCCCGAAGTATTTCCAGAAGAGTTGCCAGGCATGCCACCGGATAGAGATATTGAGTTTTTGATTGAGCTTTTGCCAGGCACAGGGCCAATATCAAAGAGACCATATAGGATGCCTGCAAAGGATTTGGTGGAAATTAAGAAGCATATTAAGGAGTTACTGGATAAAGGATATATTCGCCCAAGTTCATCGCCTTGGGGATCGCCACTACTTCTAGTGGAGAAGAAGGATGGATCGTTAAGGATGGTTGTCGATTATCGAGGATTGAATGAAGTAACCATCAAGAACAAGTACCCACTACCAATGATCAATGATCTGTTTGATCGATTGCAAGGAGCTAAGGTATTTTCCAAGATTGATCTGCGATTAGGATACCACCAGTTGAAGATTCGAGAACAGGATATACCTAAGACGGCTTTTACCACCAGGTATGGGCTGTACGAGTATACCATTATGTCATTTGGTCTGACTAACGCACCTGCATATTTTATGAACATGATGAACAAAGTGTTTATGGAGTTCTTGGATAAGTTCGTCGTAGTGTTCATTGATGATATCCTGGTTTACTCAAAGAATGAAGAGGAGCATAAGGAACATTTGTGTTTGGTTCTTGGAAAGCTCAGAGAACATCAATTATATGCCAAGTTTAGCAAATGTGAGTTTTGGTTGAAGAAAGTTGGATTTCTCGGACATGTTATATCCGGAGAAGGTATAGCAGTAGATCCCACTAAAGTTGATACCGTGACCAAGTGGGAAGCACCAACCACCGTGGGAGAGATCCGGAGTTTTCTTGGACTCGCAGGATACTACCGGAGGTTTATTGAGAATTTCTCAAAGATTGCGAAGCCTATGACGGAGTTGTTGAAGAAGGATACCAAGTTCATATGGACGGAGGAATGTGAGGCTAGTTTTCAGGAGTTGAAGAAACGTTTGGTTACCTCACCCGTGTTGATTTTACCGGATCAGTCCAAGGATTATGAGGTGTATTGCGACGCTTCACGTCGAGGACTTGGAGCAGTGCTTATGCGGGAAGGGGGAGTTGTTTCATATGCCTCACGACAGCTTAAGCCTCATGAGTTGAATTATGCTACGCATGATTTGGAGTTAGCAGCCGTAGTGCATGCATTGAAGACTTGGAGACATTTTTTGATTGGAAACCATTGCGAGGTGTACACGGATCACAAGAGTTTGAAGTATATTTTCACACAGAAGGAGTTGAATCTCAGACAAAGGAGATGGTTGGAGCTCATCAAGGATTATGATATGAGATTGCACTATCACCCTCGAAAGGCTAACGTAGTAGTTGACGCTTGAGCCGTAAGAGCCATGTCAACACCCTAATGATGGGAGATTTACCAAGGGAGTTAGCCAAAAATCTTCGAGAGCTATGTTTGGAAATAATTCCAAGAGGCTATGTAGCAGCATTGGAGATTCAGTCTACTTTGATGGATAAGATTAGAGAAGCTCAAAGGACTAACAAGGAGATTGCTTCTATTAAGGAGAAAATGAGCAAAGGAAAAGCTAAGGGATTTCGTGAGGATGAGCACGATACCCTATGGTTTGAAGACCGTGTCTATGTACCAAATGATTCGGAGATCAGGAGGCTAATTCTACAAGAGGCCCATGACTCACCATACTCGATTCACCCAGGAAATACCAAGATGTATTTGGATTTGAAGGATATTTTCTAGTGGACCGAAATGAAGAAGGATATTGCGGAATATGTAGCAGTTTGTGATGTATGTCAGAGAGTGAAGGCAGAGCATCAGAAGCCAGCAGGATTGCTACAACCATTGCCGATACCCGAATGGAAGTGGGATAAGCTAGGAATGGATTTTATTACAGGATTGCCCAGAACACGTTCAGGCTATGACTCGATATGGGTTGTAGTCGATCGTTTGACAAAGGTAGCTCATTTCATTCCAGTGAAGACTACCTATACCAGTGCAAAGTTGGCAAAGATATACATGACCAGGGTCGTATGTCTATATGGAGTTCCAAGGAGCATTGTATCAGATAGAGGAACCAAGTTTACCTCAAAGTTCTGAAATCAGTTGCATGAGACTTTGGGAACCAGACTGGAGTTTAGCACAGCTTTCCACCCGTAGACAGATGGACAGACCAAGAGAGTCAATCAAATTTTGGAGGATATGCTAAGAGCTTGTGCGCTAGATTATGGATCTAGTTGGGATGAGAATTTGCCATATGCAGAGTTCTCTTACAACAAAAGCTATCAAACCAGTTTGAAGATGGCCCCTTTCGAAGCCTTGTACGGAAGGAGGTGCAGGACCCCATTGTCTTGGGATGAAGTTGGAGACCACCAGTTGTTTGGACCGGATCTGATAAAGGAGTCTGAACAGAAAGTAAAATTGATTCGCGATAGGCTCAAGGTATCTCAGTCCAGGCAGAAGAGTTATGCAGACTCTAAACGCAAGGAGACATTTTACAAAGTCGGAGACCGAGTTTATCTTCGAGTATCTCCACTTCGAGGAGTTAAGCGCTTTTGAGTTAAGGGAAAACTAGCGCCACGTTTTGTAGGCCCATACAAAGTTTTGGAGCGTATGGGAGAAGTAGCCTACAAGTTGGAATTACCCGAAGGACTGTCAGGAGTTCACGACGTGTTTCATGTATCCCAGTTGAAGAAGTGCCACGCAGAGATGGCTGACATACCGTTGCGAGATACGGTACCACTTGAAGCGACTCAGTTGGATAGTGATTTGACCTATGAGGAGAAACCAGTTAAGATTCTAGAGTATGCCAGTCGAGTCACCCGCAGCAAGGTTTTCAAGTTTTGCAAGGCTCAGTGGAGCCACCACACGGAGGATGAAGCCACCTGGGAACGAGAGGAAGATTTGCTGAAAAACCACCCTCACATATTTTCTAGCCAACCCGAATCTCGAGGGCGAGATTCATCTTAAGGGGGGTAGGTTTGTAACATCCCAAATTTTCAATTTGGAATGTTATACACTAGATCATCATTGCATATCATATTTATTGCATTTTGGTTGATCCTAGAAATTTCACGCAACTCAAGGACCCTCGGAGAGAGTTGGGGATTTCGTTATTTTCATATTTGAGTTGTCTCAAATTTTGAAAATAGGATCATTTGATTTTATTTATTTTATCTTCAATTATTTCTATTATAAAAATTATGAGAGAGGGAATAAAATGACTTTCCCAAAATAAAGAAATATTGAGGATTTAATAAAAAATCAAATAAGATTTTATTTGGTTTATTTGCTATTATATTTGAATTTAGGAAAAATTTGCGTTTTTCAAAATTGCATTTAGGCCCCAAATAAATGTTCATCCTGTGCGGCTTGATTTTAGAAGCCGGGGAAATTTTATTTCGGAATTTTTGGGGTCCGTTTAGTATTTCTTTCGTTAGTTTTTCTGCACGGAATTATTTAAAAAAAATCCGAACCGACTCCGGGCCGTACCCGAGCGGGACTCCGCCCGGGGGGGCTTTTTAAGACGACCCCGCCGAGCCGCCGAAGCCCACCAGCCCGCCCGCCGAAACCCTAGCGCCGCGCCTCGCGCCGCGCCTCGCGCCGCCTCGCGCCGCCTCGCCGCCGCCCAGCGCCACCTCGCCGCCGCCTCGCCCCGCGCCGCGCCGCCCCGCCCCGCGCCCCGCCGCCGCCGCCGCCCCGCTACACGAGGTAGCCGCCGTCGCCGGCGGTTTTCCTCAGAAAACCGTTCGGTTTTTTTAGATCCGCTTTTTTTTATTAAAACAGTTTTTTTACGGTTTAGTTATTTAGCGAGCGTTCGCTCGTTCGTTCGTTTTAACGAATGTGTTCGTCGGTTAGATCCAGATAACGAACGTTCGTTCGTTAATCTGTTCGTCGTTTTTCTTTTTTTCGGATTTTCCGCGATTATTTCTGATCGCGATTCCTGATCCGATTTTCGTTTTAGTATAACTTTTCGCTCGTTTATCAGAATCAGGCGATTCAAGCGCCTGGAGTTTCGTCTCGAAACCCTCTTTTCGTTTAACCAACTTAAACAAGTTTTTGCTTCTGTAAAAATTGCCTTAGATCCAGAATAGTAAATGAAGCCTGTTTCTTTTGCTGTTTGTCTTTCGTTGCTTCGTTCGATTTGATTCTTTTTGCCAACCGGAGTTCTTAAGTTGAACTTTCTGGTTAGATCTCTTATTTGAGTTTTACCTGTTCATTAGTTGAGTACTTATTTGTGTTTGTTTGTTTGCGATAGAGTACCCGGAGTGCGCCGCTTGTTACTTCGAATCGCTAGGTTTCCCGGATCATCAGCAAGGCAAGTAACACTTTGATCGTACCTCCTACTACCTAGTTTTATTGCATTAGATCAATCCTCACACATTGCATTATTAGGATCTAATTAAATTGTGGGTTTGGGGAGTAGTTGAGGTAAAACCTATTACCTGTTTATTATCAAACCTTTGGGAGTTACTCTACGTTTGCTTATTATTGCTATGCTATACTAGTAGGCGTGGATTGGGTGAGTGTATCCATGATAGATGTGAGCTTTGTTAATTAATGGTTTATTTAAGTTGGCAACCTAAACACACATCTGGGTGGATTGAGGCACCTGGGTATTCCAGCGATTGCCTGTTTTCTTTTGGACCGCCACCCAGGCTCAAAGGGATCATGAGATTATTCATACTAGAAACTTACGTGTGCAGCCACAAACTATTATGGGCTCTAGCATAGTTGACTAAGTCATGCGAACTCTTACAGTGGTAGACTAGCAGATGTAGGGGATGTAGGTTGGTAGAGTCTACCCGTTCGTAAGGTGCTAGCGCTTCTGAAAGACTGTGTCTCGGTCATCCGTTTCTCAAACACCATGCAGTGTGAGAAAACCAACGGAGGAGATCGAGTCTTGTGGGGAAAAGTGCGCAAACCTCTGCAGAGTGTATAAACTAATCATGGTTAGCCGTGTCCCCGGTTATGGACATCTTGAGTATCTAGTACCTGGATTATCATGTGAATCTCAACATGTTACTCTAAAATTAATTTTGTTCGGTTTGTTTAATGATGATGTTTAATTGGGATTGAGAATGCTGTCAACCATTCTCAATGTTTAACAACCACCATGATAGTTAAATAAATTTATTCCTTTGCAGTAGGGAAAAATGGATTTACGCAAAACTGTAACCATAGAGCTTTCCACCAGCCAAATATGCATATAGAATAGCTGTTTCATTCCATTTCTCTCTCTATGTGTTACATTGCCAGCATATTCCATGTGCTGACCCGTTTTTGGGCTGCAACGTTAATGTTGCAGACTTTTCAGACGACGATTAAGGAGTTTTAGGTCGTGGTTCTATACTCAGTGATGCCGTTGGAGTTGATTGACTCACTTATCTTCCAAGCCTTCCACTGTTATCGTTATTAGATGGACTTAAGCCATATTTATTGTAATAAGTTCTCTTTTGAGACACTCGATGTAATAAGTGTGTGATTGCTACTCTGCTATAAATCCTTCAAGTACTGTGTGGTGTCAGCATTACTGATCCAGGGATGACACCGGAGCACAGAGATTGGACCGTTTGAGGTCTGGTCGCTACAATAAGATTTTATTTGATTTATTTGCTATTTTATTTGAATTTAGGAAAAATGTGCATTTTTCAAAATTGCATTTAGACCCCAAATAGATGTTCATCCTGTGCGGCTTGATTTTAGAAGCCGGGGAAAATTTATTTTGGGAATTTTGGAGTCCGTTTAGTATTTCTTTCGTTAGTTTTTCTTCGCGGAATTATTTTTTTTTAAATCTGAACCGTCTCCGGGCCGTACCCGAGCGGGACTCCGCCCGGGGGGCCTTTTTAGCCGACCCCGCTGAGCCGCCGAAGCCCACCAGCCCGCCCGCCGAAACCCTAGCGCCGCGCCGCCTCGCCGCCGCCTCACGCCGCCTCGCCCTGCGCCGCGCCGCCCCGCTGCCGCCCCGCTGCCCGAGGTAGTCGCCGTCGCCGGCGGTTTTCCTCAGAAAACCGCCCGGTTTTTTAGATCCGCTTTTTTATTAGAATGGTTTTTTTACGGTTTAGTTATTTAGTGAGCGTTCACTCGTTCGTTCGTTTTAATGAATGTGTTCGTCGGTTAGATCCAGATAACGAACGTTCGTTCGTTAATCTGTTCGTCATTTTTCTTTTTCTCGGATTTTCCGCGATTATTTCTGATCGCGATTTCTGATCCGATTTTCATTTTAGTATAACTTTTCGCTCGTTTATCGGAATCAGGCGATTCAAGTGCCTGGAGTTTCGTCTTGAAACCCTCTTTCCGTTTAACCAACTTAAACAAGTTTTTGCTTCTGTAAAAATTGCCTTAGATCTAGAATAGTAAACGAAGCCTGTTTCTTTTGCTGTTTGTCTTTCGTTGCTTCGTTCGATTTGATTCTTTTTGCCAACCGGAGTTCTTAAGTTGAACTTTCTGGTTAGATCTCTTATTTGAGTTTTACCTGTGCATTAGTTGAGTACTTATTGTGTGTTTGTTTGTTTGCGATAGAGTACCCGGAGTGCGCCGCTTGTTACTTCGAATCGCTAGGTTTCCCGGATCATCAGCAAGGCAAGTAACACTTTGATCATACCTCCTACTACCCAGTTTTATTGCATTAGATCAATCCTCACACATTGCATGATTAGGATCTAATTAAATTGTGGGTTTGGGGAGTAGTTGAGGTAGAACCTATTACCTGTTTATTATCAAACCTTTGGGAGTTACTCTACGTTTGCTTATTATTGCTATGCTATGCTAGTAGGCGTGGATTGGGTGAGTGTATCCATGATAGATGTGAGCTTTGTTAATTAATGGTTTATTTAAGTTGGCAACCTAAACACACATCTGGGTGGATTGAGGCACCTGGGTATTCCAGCGATTGCCTGTTTTCTTTTGGACCGCCACCCAGGCTTCAAAGGGATCATGAGATTATTCATACTAGAAACTTCCGTGTGCAGCCACAAGCTATTATGGGCTCTAGCATAGTTGACTAAGTCGTGCGAACTCTTACAGTGGTAGACTAGCAGATGTAGGGGATGTAGGTGGTACGGTCTACCCATCGTAAGGTGCTAGCGCTTCTGAAAGACTATGTCTCGGTCATCCGTTTCTCAAACACCGTGTATTGCGAGAAACCAAACAGAGGCGATCGAGTCTTGTGGGGAAATGTGCGCAAACCTCTGCAGAGTGTATAAACTAATCATGGTTAGCCGTGTCCCCGGTTATGGACATCTTGAGTATCTAGTACCTGGATTATCATGTGAATCTCAACATGTTACTCTAAAATTAATTTTGTTGGGTTTGTTTAATGATGATGTTTAATTGGGATTGAGAATGATGTCAACCATTCTCAATGTTTAACAACCACCATGATAGTTAAATAGATTTATTCCTTCGCAGTAGGGAAAAATTGGCTTTACGCAAAACTGTAACCATAGAGCTTTCCACCAGCCAAATATGCATATAGAATAGCCGTTTCATTCCATTACTCTCTATGTGTTACATTGCCAGCATATTCCATGTGCTGACCCGTTTTCGGGCTGCAACGTTAATGTTGCAGACTTTTTAGTCGATGATTAAGGAGTTTTAGGTCGTGCTTCTATACTCAGTGATACCGTTGGAGTTGATGGACTCACTTATCTTCCAAGCCTTCCACTGTTATCGTTATTAGATGGCCTTAAGCCATATTTATTGTAATAAGTTGTCTTTTGAGACACTCGATGTAATAAGTGTGTGATTGCTACTCTGCTATAAATCCTTCAAGTACTGTGTGGTGTCAGCATTACTGATCCAGGGATGACACCGGAGCACAGAGATTGGACCATTTGAGGTCTGGTCGCTACACCATATTCATGTGGTTTAATAGGTCTCTAGTCGGCAACGATTGCTACGCCAACCTCCAAAGAAAACTTTTAGTTTTGAAGGAACACAGAGATGCCAAAGCGAGGACCATGCTTTACCTTCCACATCAGAGCTCGACCGCCCTGCATTTTTTTCGAGTCAGCCTTCCCTGGACAATTTTGTGTTGATTATCATATGGTAACAGGACCTGACTGAGAAGATCCCTTTCATATCCTCATGCCAAGCCCAAAAGTCCTCAATCTGCCTAGTACAGAGTGAAATTTGAAGAATCGGCTTGGCATCATATGCTGTAAACACCGAGCGAACCAGTTCCTCTTTCCATGTTGCCGCTGTAACATCAATGAGCTCCGAGACCATCGTCGGCGGTTCGGGAATGAGAGACTGCATCGACCGCTTCAAACCTGTCCTTGGTATCCAATTTGTTGTCCAAATATGTGTAGATTTTCCATCTCCAATCGTCATGATAAGACCCTGCCTGAGAATCTCCCTGCCGTCAAGAAGTGACTGCCAAATCCGTGATGGATGAGGCCCAAGTTCAGCATCCTAAAAAGAACATGATGGGAAGTAGACTGCCTTGAGAATTCTTGAGCTAAGCGTTAGCGGGTCTTCTAAAATCCTCCAAGCCTGGCAGGAAAGCAATGCTAGGTTGAACGCCTCTATATCTCTGAATCCCATACCCCCAAGGCTTTTCGAATGAGTCATCACGTCCCACGAGACCCAGCTGGGTTTCCGTTTTCCCCGCTTACTACCCCACCAAAACTGCCGAATGATCGAAGTAATGCTGTCACAAAGACCCCTTGGCAATATGAAACAAGCCATAGAGTAAACAAGGATAGCTTGAGCTACACTCTTAATTGAGACTTATTTTCCTGCAGCATATAATAACTTCTCCATCCACCCTCTTACTTTCTCCCAAAATCTGTCTCAAAGATATCTAAATGTTCCATTGACTGATTGGCAAACATCTGTGGGCAGTCCCAGGTATCTGTCATTGAGGGATTCATTGTGTACATTCAAAGAGTTCATAATGCCTTCTTTCATTGCTTGGGGATAGCCTGTGCTAAAAAATATTGATGATTTCTCATTATTAATTCTCTGCCCTGATGCAGCACAATGAGCATTAGGCAGGTTTGATACTTCATTAGCACCCTCAATACTCGATTTGAAAAGCAACAGGCTGTCATCTGTGAACAATAGGTGGTTTACTGCCGGATCCGTAGGTGCCACCTTAATGCCTTGAAGAGCTGATGACTGAGAACGAGATTTCAAAAGGCATGAAAGGCCCTCTGCTGCAATCAAAAAGAGATAAGGGGAAATGGGATCTCCCTGTCTAATACCTCTTGTGGGTTTAAACTGTTCTAATCTCTCTCCATTGAATAAAGTAGAGAATGATACGGAGTTAATCATACCCATCACCGTGTTGATCCATGACTGGTCAAAACCCAATTTAACCATGATGGCCTGCAAATATGGCCACTCCAATCTGTCATAGGCCTTCATCATGTCAAGCTTGAGTGCACAAAAGCTATTGTTCTTTGACATGTTCCTCTTCATGAAATGAAGGCACTCATAAGCGCATATTATGTTGTTGGTGATGAGCCTGCCCGACACAAAGGCCGATTGTTCCTGTGAGATAATGTCAGGCAATATCTATTTCAGTGTTTTAGCTATTACCTTAGAAGCTATTTTGTAAAGAACATTGCACAAACTTATTGGCCTGAATTGAGACATAAATGTCGGGCTTGTTATTTTAGGGATCACGACTAGCACAGTCTCATTTATAGCTTTAGCACTCTCCCCCCTTGACAATCCGAAGCACAGTGATAACCCACAAGTATAGGGAATCGCAACAGTTTTCGAGGGTAGAGTATTCAACCCAAATTTATTGATTTGACACAAGGGGAGCCAAAGAATATTCTCAAGTATTAGCAGCTGAGTTGTCAATTCAACCACACCTGGAAACTTAATATCTGCAGCAAAGTATTTAGTAGCAAAGTAATATGATAGTAGTGGTAACGGTGGCAAAAGTAACGGTAGCAGTTGATACGTCTCCAGCGTATCTATAATTTTGATTGTTCCATGATATTATATTATCTGTTTTGGATGTTTATGGGCTTTATTATACACTTTTATATTATTTTTGGGACTAACCTATTAACCGGAGGCCCAGCCCAAATTGTTGTTTCCTTGCCTATTTTAGTGTTTTGAAGAAAAGGAATATCAAACGGATTCCAAACAGGATGAAACCTTCGGGAGAGTTATTTTTGGAACGGGTCCAGGGAAGCTTCGAGGTGGCCATGAGGCAGGGAGGCACGCCTGCCCCCTGGGCGCGCCCCCACCCTCGTGGGCCCATCGTGGCTCCCCTGACCGACTTCTTTTGCCTATATATGTCCATATGCCCTAAAAACATCAAGGAAGACAATAGATCGGGAGTTCCGCTGCCAGAAGCCTCCGTAGCCACCGAAAACCAATCTAGACTCGTTCCGGCACCCTGCTGGAGGGGGGGAATCCCTCTCCGGTGGCCATCTTCATCATCCTGTTTCTCTCCATGACGAGGAGAGAGTAGTTCACCCTCGGGGCTGAGGGTATGTACCAATAGCTATGTGTTTGATCTCTCTCTCTCTCTCGTGTTCTTGAGTCGGCACGATCTTGATGTATCGCGAGCTTTGCTCTTATAGTTGGATCTTATGATGTTTCTCCCCCTCTACTCTCTTGTGATGAATTGAGTTTTCCCTTTGAAGTTATCTTATCGGATTGAGTCTTTAAGGATTTGAGAACACTTGATGTATGTCTTGCATGTGCTTATCTGTGGTGACAATGGGATATCACGTGATCCACTTGATGTATGTTTTGGTGATCAACTTGCGAGTTCCGTGAACTTATGCATTGGGGTTGGCACACATTTTCGTCTTGACTCTCCGGTAGAAACTTTGGGGCACTCTTTGAAGTTCTTTGTGTTTGTTGAATAGATGAATCTGAGATTGTGTGATGCATATCGTATAATCATACCCACAGATACTAGAGGTGACATTGGAGTATCTAGGTGACATTAGGGTTTTGGTTGATTTGTGTCTTAAGGTGTTATTCTAGTACGAACTCTTGAATAGATCGATCAGAAAGAAAAACTTTGAGGTGGTTTCTTACCCTACAATAATCTCTTCATTTGTTCTCCGCTATTAGTGACTTTGGAGTGACTATTTGTTGCATGTTGAGGAGTAGTTATATGATCCAATTATGTTATTATTGTTGAGAGAATTTGCACTAGTGAAAGTATGAACCCTAGGCCTTGTTTCAACACATTGCAATACCATTCATGCTCACTTTTATCATTAGTTACCTTGCTGTTTTTATATTTTCAAACTACAAAAACCATTATCTACTATCCATATTGCACTTGTATCACCATCTCTTCGCCGAACTAGTGCACCCATACAATTTACCATTGTATTGGGTGTGTTGGGGACACTAGAGACGCTTTGTTATTTGGTTGCAGGGTTGTTTGAGAGAGACCATCTTCATCCTACGCCTCCCATAGATTGATAAACCTTAGGTCATCCACTTGAGGGAAATTTGCTACTGTCCTACAAACCTCTGCACTTGGAGGCCCAAGAACGTCTACAAGAAGAAGGTTGCGTAGTAGACATTAGCAGTTTTGGTTTTATAATGATTGTAACAGTAGCAACGGAAAAGTAAATAAGCGAAGAACAATATATGGAAAGCTCGTAGGCAATGGATGGGTGATGGAGAATTATGCTGGATGCGGTTCATCATGTAACAGTCATAACCTACGGTGACACAGAACTAGCTCCAGTTCATTGATATAATGTAGGCATGTATTCCGAATATAGTCATACGTGCTTATGGAAAAGAACTTGCATGACATCTTTTGTCCTACCCTCCCGTGGCAGCGGGGTCCTTACGGAAACTAAGGGATATTAAGTCCTCCTTTTAATAGAGAACCGGAACAAAGCATTAACACATGGTGAATACATGAACTCCTCAAACTACGGTCATCACCGGTAAGTATCTCGATTATTGTCACTTCGAGGTTAACGGATCATAACACATAATAGGTGACTATAGACTTGCAAGATAGGATCAAGAACACTCATATATTGATGAAAACATAATAGGTTCAGATCTGAAATCATGGCACTCAGGCCCTAGTGACAAGCATTAAGCATAGCAAAGTCATATCAACATCAATCTCAGAACATAATGGATACTAGGGATCAAACCCTAACAAAACTAACTCGATTACATGATAAATCTCATCCAACCCATCACCGTCCAGCAAGCCTATGATGGAATTACTCACGCACGGCGATGAGTATCATGAAATTGGTGATGGAGGAAGGTTGATGATGATGATGGCGACGGATTCCCCTCTCCGGAGCCCCGGATAGACTCCAAATCAGCCCTCCAGAGAGAGTTTAGGGCTTGGCGGCGGCTTCGTATCGTAAAACATGATGAATCTTTCTCTCTAATTTTTTTTCTCCCCGAAAGTGAATATATGGAGTTGGAGTTGAGGTCGGTGGAGCGTCAGGGGGCCCAAGAGGCAGGGGGCGCGCCAAGGGGGTAGGCGTGCCCCCCACCCTCGTGGACAGGGTGTGGGCCCCCTGACATGGATTCTTTCGCCAATATTTTTTGTATATTCCAAATATAATCTCCATTGATTTTCAGGTCATTCCAAGAACTTTTATTTCTGCACAAAAATAACACCATGGCAATTCTGGTGAAAACAACGTCAGTCCGGGTTAGTTCCATTCAAATCATGCAAGTTAGAGTCAAAATAAGGGCAAAAGTGTTTGGAAAAGTAGATACGTTGGAAGCGTATCAACTCCCCCAAGCATAAACCTTTACTTGTCCTCAAGCAATTCAGTTGATAAACTGAAAGTGATAAAGAAAAACTTTTACAAACTCTGTTTGCTCTTGTTGTTGTAAATATGTAAAGCCAACATTCAAGTTTTTAGCAAAGATTATGAACTAACCATATTCACAATAACACTTAGGTCTCATGTTTACTCATATCAATGGCATAATCAGCTAGCGAGCAGTAATAATAAATCTCGGATGACAACACTTTCTCAAAACAATCATAATATGATATAACAAGATGGTATCTCACTAGCCCTTTCTGAGATCGCAAAACATAAATGCAGAGCACCTTTAAAGATCAAGGACTGACTGGAAATTGCAATTCATGGTAAAAGAGATCCAGTCAAGTCATACTCAATGTAAACTAACAATAATACATGCAAAAGACAATGGTGCTCTCCAACTAGTGCTTTTTAATAAGAGGATGATGACTCAACATAAAAGTAAATAGATAGGCCCTTCATAGAGGGAAACAGGGATTTGTAGAGGTGCCAGAGCTCAATTTTGAAATAGAGATGAATAATATTTTGAGCGGTATACTTTCATTGTCAGCATAACAACCGAGAGATCTCGATATCTTCCATGCTACACACATTATAGGCGGTTCCCAAGCAGAATGGTAAAGTTTGTACTCCCCCACCACCAACAAGCATCAATCCATGGCTTGCCCGAAACAACGGGTGCCTCCAACTAACAACAATCCTGAGGGTGTTTTGTTTGCATTTATTTTGATTTGATTTGAGCATGGGACTGAGCATCCCGGTGACCAGCCATTTTCTCGTGAGTGAGGAGCGGAGTCCACTACTCTTGAGAATAACCCGCCTAGCATGGAAGATACAGACAACCCTAGTTGATACATGAGCTATTCGAGCATACAAAACAGAATTTTTATTTGAAGGTTTAGAGTTTGGCACATAGAAATTTACTTGGAACGGCAGGTAGATACCGTATATAGGAAGGTATGGTGGACTCATATGGAATAACTTTTGGGGTTTATGGAGTTGGATGCACAAGCAGTATTCCCGCTTAGTACAAGTGAAGGCTAGAAAGAGACTGGCAAGCGACCAGCTAGAGAGCGACAACAGTCATGAACATGCAGTAAAATTAATCAATATTGAATGCAAGCATGAGTAGGATATAAATCACCATGAACATAAATATCGTGGAGGCTGTGTTGATTTTGTTTCAACTACATGCATGAACATGTGCCAAGTCAAGCCACTCGAATCGTTCAAAGGAGGATACCACCCTATCATACCACATCACAACCATTTTAATAGCATGTTGGCACGCAAGGTAAACCATTATAAACTCCTAGCTAATTAAGCATGGCATAAGCAATTATAATCTCTAATTGTCATTACAAACATGTTTCATTCATAATAGGCTAAATTAGGAACAATGAACTAATCATATTTACAAAAACAAGAGAGGTCAAGTTCATACCAGCTTCTCTCATCTCAATTGATTCATCATATATCGTCATTATTGGCTTTCACTTGCACAACCGAATAGTGTGGATAATAATAATAGTGCACATGCATTGGACTAAGCTGGAATCTGCAAGCATTCAATTCAAGGGAGAAGACAAGGTAATGTGGGCTCTTTGTTAGATCAATAATAATGCATATGAGAGCCCACTCAACATTTTCATCATGGTCTTCTCCTCTCGACCCCCAAAGAAAAGAAATAAAACTATTTACACGGGAAAGCTC
This sequence comes from Triticum urartu, assembly GCF_003073215.2. Taxonomy (NCBI): domain Eukaryota; kingdom Viridiplantae; phylum Streptophyta; class Magnoliopsida; order Poales; family Poaceae; genus Triticum; species Triticum urartu. Next base: position 376,404,401 of record NC_053027.1, on the reverse strand, counting down.
CCAACAAGCAAAAGAAGAACGAGAAATATTTTTGGGTTTTCTTTTTAATTGCTACTACTACAGGCATGGAAAGTAAACTAGCTAAAAGCTACAACTAATTTTTTTTGTTTTTTCTTAAGGTTTTTCAAACACACAAGAAGAAAGCTTAAAAAGAAAATAAACTAGCATGGATGATAGAAGGAAAAAGTATGAGCACCGACAATTGGCATGAGTGTGTGGACATGAATGTAATGTTGGTGAGAAATACGTACTCCCCCAAACTTAGGCTTTTGGCCTAAGTTGGTCTATGGCCATGGATCAAAGTTGCCCTCTCCGGTGTACTAAGGAGGGTCCTCGGGGTGCCACTGGTTAGCGATCTTCTCCGGATCCCACTGGTAAACAGACTGGCGGTGAGGATCAGATAGTGGCTCCAGCTTTGGAGCTGATGTGAGGCTCTGTATGCCTGAACGGCCTCCGGCAAAACAAGGTACGTGCCTGAAAATATGTTGAACAAATAAGGAGCAGGCAGGGTAATAGTCTCAAAATGTTTCTTATCAAATATCAGTCTATAGTTAAGCATCTTCTTCTTATGCTTAACAATAAAAACATGTGCTACCATGCTCTTATAATCTAGAAAAATATGAGGCAACAACTTTTCCTCTTTCTCAAAATGCCTAATAGGTATGTTAAAGTGTGTAGCAAGGCGCGAGGCAAAGATGCCTCCGAGGACGTGGCCCTTGATATGTCTCTGTCGTATCTACTTTTCCAAACACTTTTTCCCTAGTTTTGGACTCTAACTTGCATGATTTGAATGGAACTAACCCCGACTGACGCTGTTTTCAGCAGAATTACCATGGTGTTATTTATGTGTAGAAACAAACATTCTCGGAATGACCTGAAACTTCACGGAGCAACTTTCAGAAAATAAGAAAAATACCTGCAAAAGATGAAGGCCAGGGGCCCACCACCTCTCCACGAGGGTGGGGGGCGCGCCCCTACCTCATGGGCCCCTTGTTGCCTCTCTGAATCCAACTCCAACTCCATTATTGAGTTTCGGGGAGAAAAAAATCAGAGAGAAGAAATCATCGCGTTTTACGATATGGAGCCGCCGCCAAGCCCTAAAACCTCTCGGGAGGGCTGATCTGGAGTCCGTTCGGGGCTCCGGAGAGGGGAATTGGTCGCCATCGTCATCATCAACCATCCTCCATCACCAATTTCATGATGCTCACCGCCGTGCGTGAGTAATTCCATTGTTGGCTTGCTAGACGGTGATGGGTTGGATGAGATCTATCATGTAATCGAGTTAGTTTTGTTAGGGTTTGATCCCTAGTGTCCACTATGTTCTGAGATTGATGTTGCTATGACTTTGCTATGCTTAATGCTTGTCACTAGGGCCCGAGTGCCATGATTTCAGATCTGAACCTATTATGTTTTCATCAATATATGAGTGTTCTTGATCCTATCTTGCAAGTCTATAGTCACCTATTATGTGTTATGATCCGTTAACCTCGAAGTGACAATAATCGAGATACTTACCGGTGATGACCGTAGTTTGAGGAGTTCATGTATTCACCATGTGTTAATGCTTTGTTCCGGTTCTCTATTAAAAGGAGGCCTTAATATCCCTTAGTTTCCGTAAGGACCCCGCTGCCACGGGAGGGTAGAACAAAAGATGTCATGCAAGTTCTTTTCCATAAGCACGTATGACTATATTCGGAATATATGCCTACATTATATCAATGAACTGGAGCTAGTTCTGTGTCACCCTAGGTTATGACTGTTACATGATGAACCGCATCCAGCATAATTCTCCATCACCCATCCATTGCCTACGAGCTTTCCATATATTGTTCTTCGCTTATTTATTTTTCCATTGCTATTGCTATCATCACTACAAAATACCAAAAACATTACTTTTACTACTGTTACCTTTTGTTACCTTTATCACTACTCAATGTTGGGGATATCACTTATCGGGAACTTATCGGTCGACCCATGATAAGGGGCAAATCGGCTAGTTTATCGGCATATCGGCCGATTTATCGTCATATTGGTTGATTTATCGGCCGATATATCTTATCGGTCAGACACTGGTAAGCGATAAATCGGTTGATTTATCGGAATATCGGAAGATATCTTGAACAGTGTCACTACTATCATATTACTTTGCTACTAAATACTTTGCCGCCGATATTAAGTTTCCAGGTGCGGTTGAATTGACAACTCAGCTGCTAATACTTGAGAGTATTCTTTGGCTCCCTTTGTGTCGAAGCAATAAATTTGGGTTGAATACTCTACCCTCGAAGACTGTTGCGATCCCCTATACTTGTGGGTTATCAAGACTATTTTCTGGCGCCATTGCCGGGGAGCATAGCTCTACTCTTGGAGTCACTTGGGATATATATCTGCTTATCATTATGAAGAACTTGAGAGATCCAAAAACCAAGATCTATCCCTCAACTACGAGGGGAGGTAAGGAACTGCCATCTAGCTCTACACTTGATTCACCTTTTGTTTTGAGTAAGCTTGCGACACCTACACCTGCTTCTGCTATTTGTTCTGATATGTCGCATGTTATTGATGATGCCACTTCTGCTATGCATGATACTTATGATGAAACTACCTCTAAGCCTGATACTACTGTGCCACTTAGTGATTTTCTTGATGAACAACTTGCTAGAGCTAGAGAAATTGAAAATATTGAATCTGATGATACTGATGAAAGTGATGATGAAGAATCACTTGTTATTCCTAAGGGTTATGTTTTTGATCAAGAAGCTTCTTTAGCTATTTTAGCTTGCAAAAATAGAAATGAACTCAAAAGGTTATTAGCTAAATGGAGTAAGCAATCTCTAAATGCTAGAATGAAACCTGACCCTAATTTTGCTACTTCACCTATCTTTGTTACTGATAAGGATTATGAATTCTCTGTTGATCCTGATATAATTACTTTGGTTGAATCTGATCCTTTTCATGGTTATGAATCTGAAACTGTTGTGGCACATCTTACTAAACTGAATGATATAGCCACCCTGTTCACTAAAGATGAGAGAACTCGTTACTTTTATATCCTTAAAATATTTCCGTTCTCATTAAAAGGTGATGCTAAGATATGGTTTAATTCTCTTGATCCTGGTTGTGTGCGTAGTCCCCAGGATATGATTTATTACTTCTCTGCTAAATATTTCCCTGCTCATAAGAAACAAGATGCTTTAAGGGATATATATAATTTTGTGCAAATTGAAGAAGAGAGTCTCCCACAATCTTGGGGGAGGCTTCTCCAATTACTTAATGCTTTGCCTGATCATCCTCTTAATAAAAATGAAATACTTGATATCTTTTATAATGGACTAACCGATGCCTCCAGAGATTACCTGGATAGTTGTGCTGGTTCTGTTTTTAGGGAAAGAACACCAGATGAGGCTGAAATTCTATTGAATAATATGTTGACAAATTAAAATAATTGGACACCTCCGGAGCCAATTCCTGAGCCTATTCCTAAACCAACTCCGAAGAAGAGGGGTATTCTATTTCTCAGTCCTGAAGATATATAAGAGGCAAAGAAATCTATGAAATAAAAGGGTATTAAAGCTGAAGATGTTAAGGATTTACCTCCTATTGAAGAAATACATGGTCTTAATTTACCGCATGTTGAAGAAACATATAATCTTCATCCATTACCTATTGAAGAAACTCATGGTCTTGATAACCCGACACACGCAGTAAAGGTAAATTCTCTCTATAGTTATGATAAAGCTGAAATCCCATTTACTAAATTTGCTAGCCCATGTTTAGATGAGTTTGATAAATTTATGGCCAAGCAAGAAGATTTTAATGCTTATTTTGGTAGACAATTGAAATACAATTCAAATATGCTTGAACACTCGGGTGATTATATGGCCAATGTCAAAGGTGAACTTAAACTTATTAGTAAACATGCTTCTATGGTTACCACTCAAGTAGAACAAGTACTTAAAGCTCAAAATGATTTGCTCAATGAATTGAATAGTAAAGATAATGATAATGCTGTTAGAGTGGCTACTAGAACTGGTAGAATGACTCAGGAACCTTTGTATCCTGAAGGCCATCCTAAGAGAATTGAGCAAGATTCCCAGAGAAATAATATAGATGTACCTAGTTCTTCTAAAAAGAAGAAAAAGAAAAATGATAGGACTTTGCATGCTTCTAGTGATCCTATTGTTGAAACAACTGAGAATCCAAATGATATTTCTATTTCTGATGCTGAAACTCAATCTGGTAATGAACCTGAAAGTAGTGGTAATGTTAATGATAATGTTAATGATGATGCCCAACCTAGTAATGATAATGATATAGAAATTGAACCTGTTGTTGATCTTGATAACCCACAATCAAAGAATCAACATTATGATAAGAAAGACTTTGTTGCTAGGAAACACGGTAAAGAAAGAGATCCTTGGGTTCAGAAACCCATGCCTTTTCCTCCCAAACCATCCAAGAAAAAGGATGATGAGGATTTTGAGCGCTTTGCTGAAATGATTAGACCTATCTTTTTGCGTATGCGATTAACTGATATGCTCAAAACCAATCCTTATGCTAAGTACATGAAAGATATTATTACAAATAAAAGAAAGATACCGGAAGCTGAAATTTCCACCATGCTTGCTAATTATACTTTTAAGGGTGGAATACCAAAGAAACTTGGAGATCTCAGTGTACCAACTATACCATGCTCCATTAAAAGAAACTATGTTAAAACTGCTTTATGTGATCTTGGAGCTAGTGTTAGTGTTATGCCTCTCTTTTATATTGTAGACTTGATTTTAATAAGTTGACACCTACTGAAATATCTTTGCAAATGGCTGATAAATCAACTGCTATACCTGTCGGTATTTGTGAGGATGTGCCTGTTGTCGTTGCAAACGTTACTATTTTAACGGACTTTGTTATTCTTGATATTCTCGAGGACGATAGTATGTCTATTATTCTTGGAAGACCCTTTTTGAATACTGCAGGGGCTGTTATTGATTGCACTAAAGGCAATGTCACTTTTCATGTTAATGGTAATGAGCATATGGTACACTTTCCGAGGATACAACCTCAAGTTCATAGTATCAACTCTATTGGAAAAATGCCATCGATTATATTTGGAGGTTTTGAATTTCCTCTTCCTACTGTCAAGAAGAAATATGATATTCTTATCATTGGGGATGTGCATATCCCCGTTGAGGTAACCTAGTGTTATTCAAAATTTCTCTGGTCTCATGTGATTCGGAATGAGTTCGTTAACAAGACTTGATCAACCTTGTTAGTGGATTCCTTTTGATGATCATGAGATGGATGAAACTAGAAGGCACAACCTTCTGTACCCCACTTTTACTTTCTATTATTTATATTAAATAAAATAAAAACAAATATTTTTCTGTCTGTTATCTGATTATCCGTGCAATATAAAAATACCTCGAAAATAAAAGTTCTCCAAATGCCCTGAAATTTAAATATGATTTTTTTTCCAGAATATTTGAGAATATTAGGCACTAAGAACACAGCAGGGGGGTCAACCACCTGCCCACGAGGGTGGAGGGCACGCCCCTGCCTCATGGGCCCATGGTGGCCCTCCTCCACTAATCTTTCACCCATACACTTCTTCTTCCTCCCACAAACACGAATATCTATCTCAAGCACGAGTTCTAGCTCATCTTGCTGCCATTTTCGATCTCCTTGCTCAAAGCACCTCTCACAAAACTGCTTGGGGAGATTGTTCCTTGGTATGTGACTCCTCCATTGGTCCAATTAGTTTTTGTCTATTGCTTTATTCATTGCAAATTTTTGCTGCTTAGGTGACCCTGTTCTTGAGCTTGCATGTCAAATTTATATGGTCAAAAGTAGTTTTGATGCATGATATAGGCTCTAGGCACTTGTACGATTAGTTGCTATCAATATTATTAAGTTTGGTTTACTTTTATTTTGAAGTTACTAAAAATTTCAGAATTTTTCACAGGAAGAAAAATGTTTAGGAAAATGTTCCAAGGTGGTTCTTCAAGGAAGCAAGGACCCAGGCTTGCAATGCGTGATGCTGATGGTGAGCCACCAAGAGACGCTCCAGTGCGTCCTTGTGAATGGCCTTCTGAGAACTTTATGGATCGAGCGGGAATTAAGGAAGAATTCAACGCATATTTGCGTAACGCTGATCTTGTGAGCTTCGAGGAAGAGAAGTGTAGCCAGTATCACAACCTCACCAGTACCTTTGTTTGAATTTTCAACTTCACGTAATTCTCCAACTGTCCTGTTTGATCTTTATGATAAATCTTACACTATGGACTTAGAGGATTTTACCACTGCTTGCAAACTTCCACAATGGGGTAGTATAAGGGATCCTGGCAAATCTGAATTTAGAGATTTTCTTGCTAGCATAACTGTGGGAGAATCTAGAGATATTACACAAGCTACCATAGGGAGCATTCACTTTCCAGCTATACATTATTTTTCTCTCTTTATAGGTAGATGCATTAATGGTAAAGATGAGGCATGTCACATGTGTGTCCCCGATCTCAGTATTCTTAGGAGTGCTGTGTTAGGAAACAAATCTTATAATTCGGGAGCCATTGTTGCACGTAGGTTGCATCTTAATAGACTTAATGAAGTTTTCTTTGGTGGAATTTATGCAACCCGCATAGCTAATTTTCTTGGTATAGCCATACGCGAAGATGATATTGAATTACCTCCTGCTTATCTAGATTTTAATGCTATGGTTCACCACTAGTTTGTTGAGAGGAATGAATCACCTCTCCAGTATCGACTAATTTTTGACAGACGCCGTGTTGTCCGTATTACTCTCCCTGCTCCTGCCTTCTTTGATTATCAGGCAAGAGGAAGATATACCATTACCAGAGAGGAGGCAGATGAGTACGAGAGGAGAGCGGAGGCCGCTCGTCGCCACGCTGCAGCTCAGCAGGCGATAGCCGCTGCATCGCAGTACGACCCCAGCTACTATTATGGATATCCGCCAGGCCAGCCGTGGCCATAGAACAACTTAGGCCAAAAGCCTAAGCTTGGGGGGGGGGTACGTATTTCCCACCGACATTACATTTATGTTCACACACTCATTGCTAGATGTTGGTGCTCATACTTTTTCATTGTATCATCCATGCTAGTTTATTTTCCTTTTTATGCTTTCTTCTTGTGTGTTTAATAAACATTAAGAAAAACCAAAAAAATTAGTTGTAGCTTTTAGTTAGTTTAATTTCCATGCTTGTAGTAGTGATTAAAAATAAAACCCAAAAAGATTTCCTGTTCTTCTTTTGCTTGTTGGGAGCTTTCCCGTGTAAATAGTTTTATTTCTTTTTCTTTTCTTTGGGGGTCGATAGGAGAAGACCATGATTAAATTGTTGAAGTGGCTCTTATATGCATACTTGTTGATCTGACAAAAGAGCCCATATTGCCTTGTCTTCTCCTGTTTATTGAATGCTTGCAGATTCCAGCTTAGTCCAATGCACGTGCACTATTATTATTATTCACATCATTCGGTCGTGCAAGTGAAAGGCAATTATGATGTTATATGATGGACTGGCTGAGATGAGAAAAGCTGCTATGAACTTGACCTCTTTTGTTTTTGTAAATATGATTAGTTCATCGTTCCTAATTCAGCCTATTATGAATAAACATGTTTGCAATGACAACTAGAGATCATAGTTTCTTGTGCCATGCTTGATTAGCTAGGAGCTTATAATGATTTACCTTGCGTGCCAACATGTTATTAAAATGGTTATGATGTGGTATGATAGGGTGGTTGTCGGTGTCAAAACCGGCGGATCTCGGGTAGGGGGTCCCGAACTGTGCGTCTAAGGCGGATGGTAACAGGAGGCAGGGGACACGATGTTTACCCAGGTTCGGGCCCTCTTGATGGAGGTAAAACCCTACGTCCTGCTTGATTGTTCTTGATGATATGAGTATTACAAGAGTTGATCTACCACGAGATCGAAGAGGCTAAACCCTAGAAGCTAGCCTATGGTATGATTGTATGTTGTCCTACGGACTAAAACCCTCCGGTTTATATAGACACCGGAGGGGGGCTAGGGTTACACAAGGTCGGTTACAAAGGAGGAGATATACATATCCGTATTGCCTAGCTTGCCTTCCATGCCAAGTAGAGTCCCATCCGGACATGGGACGAAGTCTTCAATCTTGTATCTTCATAGTCCAACAGTCCGGCCAAAGGATATAGTCCGGCTGTCCGGAGACCCCCTAATCCAGGACTCCCTCAGTAGCCCCTAAACCAAGCTTCAAGGACGACGAGTCTGGCGCGCAGTGTTGTCTTCAGCATTGCAAGGCGGGTTCCTTGTGTGCCAAGATGCTATTGAGATAGTTATGATGTGGTATGATAGGGTGGTATCCTCCTCTGAATGATTTAAGTGACTTGACTTGCCGCATGTTCACGCATGTAGTTGAAACAAAGTCAACATAGCCTTCACGATATTTATGTTCATGGTGGATTATATCCTACTCATGCTTGCATTCGATGTTGATTAATTTTAATGCATGTTCATGACTGTTGTCGCTCTCTAGCTGGTCGCTTCCTAGTCTTTTGCTAGCCTTCACCTGTACTAAGCGAGAATACTGCTTGTGCATCCAAACTCCTTAAACCCCAAAGTTATTCCATATGAGTCCACTATACCTACCTATATACGGTATCTACCTGCCGTTCCAAGTAAATTTGTATGTGCCAAACTCTAAACCTTCAAATAAATATCCTGTTTTGTATGCTCGAATAGCTCATGTATCAACTAGGGCTGTCTGTATCTTCCATGTTAGGAAGGTTATTCTCAAGAGGAGTGGACTCCGCTCCTCACTCACGAGATAAATGGCTGGTCACCGGGATGCCCAGTCCCATGATTTATGCAAACTAAATCAAAATAATTGCAAACAAAACTCCCCCTGGGACTCTTGTTAGTTGGAGGCACTCATTGGTTCGAGCAAGCCATGGATTGATGCTTGTTGGTGGTAGGGGGAGTATAAACTTTACCATTCTCTTTGGGAACCGCCTATAATGTGTGTAGCATGGAAGATATCGCCATCTCTTGGTTGTTATGTTGACAATGAAATTATACCGCTCAAAATATTATTCACCTCTGTTTCAAAACCGAGTTCTGGCAACTCTACAAATCCCTGCTTCCCTCTGCGAAGGGCCTATCTATTTACTTTTATGCTGAGTCATCATCCTCTTGTTAAAAAGCACCAGTTGGAGAGCACCGCTGTCATTTGCATTCATTACTGTTTGTTTACATTGAGTATGACTTGACTGGATCTCTTTTACCACGAATTACTATGTCTAGTCAGTCCTTGGTCTTTAAAGGTGCTCTGCATTTATGTTTTACGGTCTTAGAAAGGGCTAGCGAGATACCATCTTGTTATATCATATTATGATTGTTTTCAGAAAGTGTTGTCATCCGAGATTTATTATTATTGCTCGCTAGTTGATTATGCCATTGATATGAGTAAACTTGAGACCTAAGCGTTATTGTGAATGTGGTTAGTTATAATCTTTGCTGAAAACTTGAATGCTGGCTTTACATATTTACAACAACAAGAGCAAACAGAGTTTGTAAAAGTTTTTCTTTATCACTTTCAGTTTATCAACTGAATTGCTTAAGGACAAGCAAAGGTTTAAGCTTGGGGGAGTTGATACGTCTCCGTCGTATCTACTTTTCCGAACACTTTTGCCCTTGTTTTGGACTCTAACTTGCATGATTTGAATGGAACTAACCCGGACTGACGCTGTTTTCTCCAGAATTACCATGGTGTTATTTATGTGCAGAAACAAACGTTCTCGGAATGACCTGAAACTTCACGCGGAAACTTTTCAGAAAATAAGAAAAATACTTGCAAAAGATGAAGGCCAGGGGGCCCACCACCTCTCCATGAGGGTGGGGGGCGCGCCCCCTACCTCATGGGCCCCCTATTGCCTCTCTGAATCCAACTCCAACTCCATATATTGAGTTTCGGGGAGAAAAAAATCAGAGAGAAGAAATCATCGCGTTTTACGATACGGAGCCGCCGCCAAGCCCTAAAACCTCTCGGGAGGGCTGATCTGGAGTCCGTTCGGGGCTCCGGAGAGGGGAATTGGTCGCCATCGTCATCATCAACCATCCTCCATCACCAATTTCATGATGCTCACCGCCATGCGTGAGTAATTCCATTGTTGGCTTGCTAGACGGTGATGGGTTGGATGAGATCTATCATGTAATCGAGTTAGTTTTGTTAGGGTTTGATCCCTAGTGTCCACTATGTTCTGAGATTGATGTTGCTATGACTTTGCTATGCTTAATGCTTGTCACTAGGGCCCGAGTGCCATGATTTCAGATCTGAACCTATTATGTTTTCATCAATATATGAGTGTTCTTGATCCTATCTTGCAAGTCTATAGTCACCTATTATGTGTTATGATCTGTTAACCTCAAAGTGACAATAATCGAGATACTTACCGGTGATGACCGTAGTTTGAGGAGTTCATGTATTCACCATGTGTTAATGCTTTGTTCCGGTTCTCTATTAAAAGGAGGCCTTAATATCCCTTAGTTTCCGTAAGGACCCCGCTGCCACGGGAGGATAGGACAAAAGATGTCATGCAAGTTCTTTTCCATAAGCACGTATGACTATATTCGGAATACATGCCTACATTATATCAATGAACTGGAGCTAGTTCTGTGTCACCCTAGGTTATGACTGTTACATGATGAACCGCATCCAGCATAATTCTCCATCACCGATCCATTGCCTACGAGCTTTCCATATATTGTTCTTCGCTTATTTACTTTTCCGTTGCTATTGCTATCATCACTACAAAATACCAAAAACATTACTTTTACTAGTGTTACCTTTTGTTACCGTTATCACTACTATCATATTACTTCGCTACTAAATACTTCGTTGCAGATATTAAGTTTCCAGGTGTGGTTGAATTGACAACTCAGCTGCTAATACTTGAGAGTATTCTTTGGCTCCCCTTGTGTCGAATCAATAAATTTGGGTTGAACACTTTACCCTTGAAAACTGTTGCGATCCCCTATACTTGTGGGTTATCAGCCCTTTCTATGGTTCAGATTTAACCATTTAGCAACAATAGCACCTAAACTGAAAGTGGTATCACGAAACAGAGCATGGCGCAAAATATCAATATCAGGTGCACTAAGATTTCCACAGTTCCCGCGACCAATTAAGCATCTACTAGCAAATATTGCAAAGTAACGTAGAACAGAAAAATGTATGCTAGTGATTCTTGCATCGGAAACTTTCCTCGTTTCCCCTACAGCAATTGTATCAATAAATCCCTCCACATCATTACGATGTGGTTCCTCTATGCTGAACTCAAAGGGTATCCTACAAACCCGGCACAAATCATAAAGTGACATCTCCTTATGCTCATCATATAAATAAAACTCCACCGAAGGTGGCGATCTCCTAGCATGGAAATGAAAATTTTGCACAAAAATATTGGTGAGTAAGAGATACTGTTCGCGCTGGTCGTGGAGGAAGTCGGTGAGGCCTGCATTCTCAGCCAAATAATAAAAATCTTCATAAATCCCGACTTCTCTCAAGAACTCATCACAAGGCCATTCACACGGCCGAACCTCCGTAGTACGAGGGAGATTATACCTGGGCTTCTTATTCTCTTCACTTTGCTTATCCTTAGAGCTTCGGCTCGATGGGCCCCTCAAGAATCTCTTCATCTTTTTCTGAAAATTTCTGAAATTTTTAGTAACTTAAAAATAAAAGTGAACCAACCTCAACAAGATTGATAGCAACTACTCCTACAAGTGCCTAGAGACCATATCATGCATTAAAAACTACTTTTGACCACATAAATTTGACATGCAAGCTGAAGAACAGGGTCACCTAAGCAGCAAAAAATTGCAATAAATAAAGCACTAGAACAAACCATTGCAGGAGTCACATACCGAAGAACAATCACCCAAAGCAGTTTTGTGAATGGAGCTTTTATCAAGGAGATCAAAAATGGCAGCAAGATGAGCTAGAACTCGGGTTTGAGCTGGTGGGTGATTTTTTTTGGAGCAAGACGAAGTGTGTGGGTGCAAGGATAAGTGGAGGGGACCCACGTGGGGTCCATGAGGTAGGGGGCGCGCCCAAGGGGTGGGCGCGCCCTCCACCCTCGTGGGCACATGGTGGGTCCCCCTGATGTGTTCTTAGTGCCAATAATTTTTAAATATTCTAGAAAAAAAATCATATTTCATTCCAGGGCATTTGGAGAAATTTTATTTTTGCAGTATTTTTTATTGCAAGGATAATTCAGAAAACAGACAGAAAATACTATTTTTGCTTTATTTAATATAAATAAAAAAAAGTAAAAAGAGGGTACAGGTTGTGCTTTCTAACTTCATCCATCTCATGCTCATAAAAAGGAATCCATTAACAAGGTTGATCAAGTCTTGTTAACAAACTCATTCCGAATCACATGAGACCAGAGAAATTTTGAATAACACTAGGTTACCTCAACGGGGATATGCACATCGCCTACAATAAGAATATCATATTTCTTCTTGGAAGTAGGAAGAGGAAATTCAAAACCTCCAATAGTAATTGTTGAAATTTTTCCAATAGAATTGATACTGTGGGCTTGAGGTTGTTTCCTCGGAAAGTGTACCATATGCTCATTACCATTAACATGAAAAGGGACATTGCATTTGTTGCAATCAATAACAGCCCATGCAGTATTCAAAAAGGGTCTACCAAGGATAATCGACATAGTATCGTCCTCGGGAATATCAAGAATAACAAAGTCTGTTAAAATAGTAACATTTGCAACCACAACATGCACATCCTCACAAATACCGACAGGTATAGCAGTTGATTTATCAGTCATTTGCAAAGATATCTCAGTAGGTGTCAACTTATTCAAATCAAGTCTACGATATAAAGAGAGAGGCATAACACTAACACCGACTCCAAGATCACATAAAGCAGTTTTAACATAATTTCTTTTAATGGAGCGTGGTATAGTTGGTACTCCTGGATCTCCAAGTTTCTTTGGTATTCCTCCCTTAAAAGTGTAATTAGCAAGCATGATGGAAATTTTAGCTTCCGGTATCTTTCTTTTATTAGTAACAATATCCTTCATGTATTTAGCATAAGGGTTCATTTTAAGCATATCAGTCAAACGCATACGCAAAAAGATAGTTCTAATCATTTCAGCAAAGCGCTCAAAATCCTCATCATCCTTTTTCTTGGATGATTTAGGAGGAAAAGGCATGGGTTTCTGAACACATGGTTCTCTTTCTTTACCGTGCTTCCTAGCAACAAAGTCTCTCTTATCATAACATTGATTCTTTGATTGTGGGTTATCAAGATCAACAGCAGGTTCAATCTCCACATCATTATCATTGCTAGGTTGAGCATCAACCTGAACATCATCATTAACATTATCACTAGGTCCGTGTTCATTACCAGATTGTGTTTCAGCATTAGAGATAGAAATATCATTGGGATTCTCAGGTGTGTCAACAACAGGTTCACTAGAAGCATGCAAAGTCCTATCATTTTTCTTCTTCTTCTTCTTAGAAGGACTAGGTGCATCAACATTAGTTCTCTGAGAATCTTGCTCAATTCTCTTAGGATGGCCCTCAGGATACAAAGGTTCCTGAGTCATTTTACCCCCTCTAGTCATAACTCTAACAACATTATCATTTTTCTTATTATTTAATTCATTGAGCAAATCATTATGAGCCTTAAGTACTTGTTCTACTTGAGTGGTAACCATAGAAGCATGTTTACTAATAAGTTTAAGTTCACCTTTAACACTAGCCATATAATCACTCAAGTGTTCAAGCATATCAGCATTACGTTTCAATTGTCTACCAACATAAGCATTGAAGTTTTCTTGTTTAACAATAAAATTATCAAACTCATCTAATCATTGGCTAGAAGACTTATAACGAGGAATATCACATTCATCAAATCTATAGAGAGAATTTACCTTTACTACCCGTGTCGGGTTATCAAGACCATGTATTTCTTCAATAAGTGGTAAATTCTTAACATCTTCAGCTTTAATACCTTTTTCTTTCATAGATTTCTTTGCCTCTTGCATATCTTCAGGACTGAGAAATAGAATACCCCTTTTATTCGGAGTTGGCTTAGGAGTTGGTTCGGGAAGTGTCCAATCATTTTCATTACTCAACATACACTACAAAAAAAAGACACATCCGTGACATTTTGGGCCGAACGAAAAAAATTTCTGTCATACATATGACACTTCTATGACGATAATTGTGACAAAACCCGGTATCATCATAGATGTGGTGGGCTCCTACTTCTATGACAAAAAATCATGATAAAAAATGGGCTTTTCGTCCTAGGCGGGCCGGAGACGCAGCTGCATGACATTCTTTGGGCCGTCCATGACGGAAAAAACCGTGGTAGAAGCGAGGGGGAGGAAAATTTCGGGGAGTTCCCGGTTACGGTGGGAGGTCAGGGGCCGAGCGATGCGCGCTTCTCTCGTACACGTACGCGTGTGTGTGCGAGGCGTTGGCTCTAACTGAACCCGAGCGAGGCGTTGGGCTCTAACTGAACCTGAGCGATTCCACTACAAGCTACGCGTTACTGAACCCGAGCGATCGATCAATGGCTATTAACTGAACCCGATCGAGCGATTCCTTCGCTACTGCTGCTAACTGAAGCCGATCGATGCTGCCTCTGGATGAACAGTGAGTGTTGCGGGGGGGGGGGGGGGGTGGGGGAAAAAATCCCGGGGGGGGGGGGGGGGGGGGGGGGGGGGTTGGATGAACAATTCCCGGTGGAGGTGGATGAACAGGACCCCGTGGTGTTGCCTCTGGATGAACAGGACCCCGATCAATCGAGCCGGTTGGGGCTGGATGAACAAGACCCCGTGGAGGGCAGGATGAACAATAGATGGTGGAGGGGAGGATGAACGGTAGCCCGTGGAGGGGTGGTTGAACAGGAGCCCGTGGAGAGGGCTGGTTCAATAGTAGCCGGTGGAGTAGCGCGCGGTGGAGGCTGGATGAACAGGAGCCCGTGGATGAACGGTTGCAGGTGGAGGCTGGAGGAGGTCGACGGTGGATGAACAGTAGCTCGTGGAGGCTGGAGGGGGTCGACGGTGGAGATGAACAGTATCCCGTGGAGTCCCGTTTTGCGATACGCCACACCCCTCCCGATGAATAGGACCCCCGTTTCGACCGTAGCGCTCCAACACAAGTCTGTTCCGTCCGTTTTGCGGTACGCCACACCCCTCCCGATCAACAGGACCCCCGTTTCGACCGTAGGAGGTCCGTTTCCTCCGTTTTGCGGTACGCCAGACCCCTCCCGATGAACAGGATCCCGTTTCGAACGTGCCCGGTAGAACACAAGGTCGTTTCCTCCATTCTGCGGTATGCCAGGCGTCGTTTCCATCGCCTGTTCCGTCCAAGCCCGCCCGATGAACACGACGCATTCCGTTGCCTCCCCATGAACACGGCGCATTCCGTTGCCTCCCCATGAACACGACGCATTCCGTTGCCTCCCCATGAACACGGCGACGACGCTGTTTCTCCGTTTCGACCCAGCCATGTACACGAGCCCTGGCCGTACGTATGCGCGAGTAGGCGTTCGAGACCCCGCCCGTATGTACACATACGTGGCCGTATTTTCTTTCTTGCACCCTGTCCGCCTCCACTACGACACGTGCGCACCTCTACATCCACCAGTATATATGTACGTACACGTTCGCGGCCAGAATGACAACGCTACGTATGCTTCGACCAGGTGGGTCTCGACTGTCAGGCACTTCCTTGCGTGCGAAGATGTAGCTGGTGGGTCCCAGCAGTCAGGGGGCGAAATACGGTGGCCCGTCTGGTGGGTCCCTGCTGTTAGGTGGAGGAATAATTATTTTGCACGTAATAAGGAGGCACTTCCTTGCTGCGGCCGTGGACCCAGCTGTCAGCCTCTCCACGTACAGTCCACGTCCAATGGAAGCCATTCTTTGACCATGTTGACCACGCCACGCCGAGAGCACCAGGGCGGTGGACGACGGCGAGGCCAAGGAAGGGGACGACACGGAGCCAGGGAAGACGCGGCAGTGGATGCCCATGCGTAGAGGAGTACGAGAGTTCACTAGTTCGCTGCGGTGTGAGGCTGCCGTCGCCGTAGAATAACAGGGGGTATGGGTGAGTAGAGGGATGGCCTGGCCAGCGGTGGGAGTAGTAGGGGGCGGTGACGCCTCCGCCGCATCGCAGCCAGCCATGGGAGGCAGGAGCACGAGGCACGACCGGCGCTGGTTTGGGCGGCTGGAGCAAGAAGACCAGAGGTTGAAGAAGCACTACGGCCGTTGGATGGACATCGTACAGTCACTGGAGCTAGAATCGTGCATATTGACTAAGTTGACAAAGCCCTTCGTCCCCGTCAACTTAGTAGGCCCACAAGTCAGCCTGCCACTATACTGGGTCCCAGCTAAGAGGGGGAGTATTCATTTTTTTGTGCGTAATAAAAAAGCACTTCCTTGCGTGCGAAGATATAGCTGGTGGGTCCGAGCTGTCAGCGGCGGTAATGTTTTTTTCACGAAATACAGAGGCCCTTTTGGTGGGTCCCTGATGTCAGGTGGAGGAATCATTATTTTGCGCGTAATAAGGAGCCATTTCCTTGCATGCGGCCGTGGACCCAGCTGTCGGCCTCTCTACGTAAAGTCCACTTCAGATGCATGTCGGTCGTTGACCATGTTGACCAGGCCGCGCCGAGAGCACCAGGGCAGTGGACGACAGCGAGGCCTAGGAAGGGAACGACACGGAGGTAGGGAAGACTCGGCAGTTGTTTCCCACGCAGAGGGGAGTACGACTGTACGAGGGTTTTATTGGTTCGTCTGCCGTCGCCGGAGAATAACAGCAGATGTGGGTGAGTAGAGGGATGGCTAGGCCAGCGATGGGAGTACGGTGGGGCGGTGAGGCCTGCGCGGCAGTAGAGCCGGCCGCGGGGAGGAGGGAGCAGGCAGTCCCGCCGGCGCCTGTTTGAGCGCCTGGAACAGGAAGAGCAGAGATTGAAGAAGCACGACGGCCGTTGGATGGCCATCCAACAGTCACCGCTTGTGCGTCAACCTTTTTGTTAGGAAAGCCTCAAATCTGTGGAAAACAGCATACATCCCATCTGCCATTATTTCTAATAATTTACAGCCCATTTGCTAGTTATTAAGGTTTTTTTGGAGCCCATATTCTTTTTGTTAGCATTACAGCCCATATTGTGGCCACGGTTAAAAAATTATACAAAATGTTTCATATTTCGGTGCGGTCCGAACTGTTTTTAATCCCGGAATTTTGACTCACATTCAAACTGATTTTAAAAATAAATTTATATCAATATAAAATCCAACAAATTCTCCATGCATAAAAATTAATGTAATTTCAAATCTTGAAATGAAAAAAAGATATTTGAAACTAATTGCCGGTTTGATGTGTTTTAAAAATGTACAACCCATTTCTCATTACTGATGGGCCATTTTCTCGGCCAGCCGAATGAAAGCTCTCCTCATCTTGAAAGATTTGCAGCCCAACAGGCCTGACAAAGCGACTTACTTGGCAAATCACAAAAAAACTGGGCTGTGGCCATGGACCCAATTGTCAGCCTCTCCACGTACAGTACTCTTCCGATGGAATGTCGTTGACCACGCCGCGCCGAGAGCACCAAGGTGGTGGACGATGGCGAGGCCTAGGAAGGGGACGACGCGGAGCCGGGGAAGACGCGGCAGTGGATGCCCACGCGGAGAGGAGTACGAGGGTCCACTGGTTCGGCTGCAGTGTGAGGCTGCCGTCGCCGCAAGGCCTGGCTAGCGGTGGGAGTAGTAGGGGGCGATGAGGCCTCATCGGTAGCACAGCCGGCCACTGGAGGCAGGAGCAGGCGGTCTCCCCGACGCTGGTTTGGGCGGCTGGTGCAAGAAGAGCAGCGATTGAAGAAGCAGCAGGACCGTTCGATTCAAATCAAATGGTTACTGCTGCTAGAATCGTTTGTTGACTAAGTTGACAAGCCTTGCATACGCGTCAACTTAGTAGGCCCACAGGTCAGCCTCCCAACCGGTGCGCCCCAGATGTCAGTGGGAGGAATCAATTTTTTCGCGTAATAAGGAGGCAGTTGATTGCGTGCGGCCAGGCCAGCGGAGGGAGTAGGGTGGGCCAGGGAAGCCTGCGCGGCATCACAGCGGGCCACAAGAGGAGGGAGTAGGCAGTCCTGCCGGTGCTAGTTTAGGCGGCTAGAGCAGGAAGATCAGAGATTGAAGAAGCACGTCGGCCGTTGGATGGACATCCAACACTAACTGCTGCTAGAATCATGTGTTCACTGACAAAGCCTTGTGTAAACAAGTCAGCCTCGAAATATGTGGTGTGTACAGCCCATTTGCTATTATTTTTATAATTTTTACTTATTTTCTAATTCATATGGAATTTATTGCAGCCTGTTTTCCATTTTTAAAACTGTTGTCCATTTTCTGGTGAGTACCAGGGTCAAAAATTTGAAAATTCGCAAATTTTTGATGGGGAAAGAAATAATCTTAATCCAAAAATTAATAGCCATACTAAAACAAATTTAAAAATAAATTAGTACTATGTCATGTTAAATCCAATGAAATACGTATAAGATATCAGTGAAGAACAAAAACAAAAAAAGAAACTTATATCCCATTTGCTATAATTTTTTTGGAATTTTCAACCCCTTTTGATATTACTTTTAACAAACATTGGCCATACTCTTAAGCCAGGCCGGAATGCATCCCTCCTTGTCTTGAAAGATTTGCAGCCCAGTAATTCGGAGAAAACAAATAGGCCTAGCTTGGTGGTATTCTTTAAAAAGAAATACTGGGCTACCTATTTTCCCAAAGAACTAGTGCATGAGCATTTAGCTTTGTTTATTTATTTATTTACTTATTTATGTTTAGGGGACCATGAGCATGTACCTGGGTCGGATTCATGTGAGAGCCTCCCTTCCAGTTAATTATGGGCTTCTCTATTGGGCCTTCATCTGTGGGCTGCATGTTATCAACAAGTGGAAAATGTGTTCCGAGTTTCAAAAAAAATGTGTTCCGTACGACAAATAGTATGCTCTACGTACGGTACGGGGTACTAAAGGATCGAACCGTGCAACGACTACCAAAACATTGTATTTGTTGTTCTAACAACACATTTATTCAACCAACAGACGAAATATACTACTGATTGTACATTGGAAACAGCAGCAGCAACAACCAGGGTTGGGGGTGCAACAGAAGCAGTAAGCAGGCCAGAAGAGTGAAGACACAGCTCTCTCTTCCAAACCAAACATCAGCCATCATTACAAAAGGGATACCAAAAAAGAACAAGTGTATGCATCAAACTAAATAAAGATCCTACTACACCAAGTGTACGCATCTAACAAACTGGCTCAGTTAGACGTTACTATTTATTTTTTTCAAAACGGAGGCAAAAGAATTGCCTCGTCGATTATTTAAGAAGAAGAGAATTGACTGGTTAATCTACAAAAAACCGGGCTAAAACCGAAGACATTACTATTTATTAAGCTGCAATGAAGTCACAGATGGAGAGGAGTGGGAAACTTCACTGGTTCAGGTGCGCGGCAGCACAGCCGCGGTGCCGCCCACGGGAGACAGGAGCAAGAATAGAGGTTCAAGGAGGAGCACGGCTGTTGGATTAACATCCAACGGTCCAGCCTCTAGAATCATTTGTTGATTAAGTTGACAAAGCCGTGCGTACACGTCCGCTTAGTAGGCCCACAAGTCAGTCACTAAATCTGACGGGTCCTAGCTGTCAACGGGATGAATAATTTTTTTCGCAAAACAAGGAGACACTTCCTTCCATGCGAAGATACAGCCGGTGGGTCCCAGCTGTCAGGTGGAGGAAACATTTTTTTTCATCTTAATAAGGAGGAACTTTCCTTGTGTGCGACCATGGACCTCGTGGGTCCCAGCCGTCAGGCTCTCCACGTAAAGTCCTCTTCCGATGACTCTCGTTTGTTGACCACGCCGCACCGAACGCAGCGAGACAGTGGAGGACGGGGAGGCCCCGGACGGGAACGACTCAGAGATGGGAAAACGCGGCAGTGGAGTCGCAGATTGAGAGGAGGAGAAGGGTTATAACTGGTTCCTGTTGCGGCGTGGGGTTGTAGTCTGTGGAGAATAATAGGAGGTGTCGAGGGGTGGAGGGATAGCTTGGCCGACGGTGGGGTAGCGCTTCGCAGCGATGCGTGCTAAGCAGAGCCACTAGCCACCGGAGGCTGGACCAGGCGGTCCCGGCGACGCTGGAGGAAGAAGACGAGAGATTGAAGGTGCATGCCGGCCGTTGGATATAAATCCAATGGCTGTGGATGACACAATCATTTGTTGACCAAGTTGACAACGCCCTGCGTAGGCTTCGACCTATTGGCTCACATGTCAGCCTGCAAAAATGTGGCATATATTTAACCCATGTTTTCTAGAATGTACAGTCCATTTGCTGGGCTGGGTGAACAAATAATTTTATGTCAACCAGGCCCATTTATATTTTCTAAGAAATCCCAGCCAATTTGCACTTCCTTGAAATACACGTATTAGGTGGGCTCGTTATATATACTCCCTCCATCCAGAAATACTTGTCATCAAAATGGATAAAAGGGATGTATCTAGATGTATTTTAGTTTTAGATACATCCCTTTTTGTCCATTTTGATGACAAGTATTTTCGGACGGAGGGAGTATAATGTTATGTTAGAAGGAGCAATTAATATCAAAGAATAAACCGGAGAGGCACATTATATATATATATAATTAAGAAACTAGCGAGTTATTGCTCAAAATAAAAATGAGCGCGTTATTATTAAATTGGTCCTTAAAATCTTTGCAAGCTTTTGTACGCAATCACCAGGTTTTTCCTTGCCTATGAGTCAAAAACAACCAGGATTTTCCTTGCCAACTTCCATTAAACATTTACTTTTATAAGTTGGGATGTTTTTATAATGTATATATAAGTCTATATAAAATATATGATAATAGTAATAATATAAAAATATATAATGTGGTTAGAAGGGAAAACATAAATTGGACACAACATTACTTTTATAAGAGACCTGCGTTTTATACCCCACAGTAGGCATACTAACAAGTTCACACACAAATACAACAGAAAAGGTAAACATTCATATCAAACTCAGGTTCACAGGACACGTTCATATCCATAGCCAACATTCACAATTAACAACTCAAAAGATTCATATATACACAAGCTCAGCATATCTATGCATCCAAATGATTGATAGATCACACGACAATATTCATACATAATTTACAAAAAGATTCAGATATACACATGTTCAGTATGTTTATGCATCCAAATGATTGAGATCACAACCAATATGATCCATGGACGAACTTTAATTACCTAGGGTACAGACTGGTAAATGGTGTTCAATCGGAGGTACTTCTTGCTAAAATTAGTTCTTGTATGAGTAAACTTTCGAGTACATAAGAGGCAGCACAGACAATCTGAACTTTGCTTGTAGGTTTATCCTCAAATAGTGGCCTCGTGCCGAGGGAGGTTTGAGCAACTTGGCCACTACTTTCATCCAACCAGTTTACTGGGTCATCTTGGTCTTGTATCTCGCCAAAATTCTACATTGAAGACGAGAAAGAAGGCGGTTGAGAAAATGAACCACCCAAATTTTTTTTGTGCAGTTCAACTGAAATGGAGCATCCTTGGCCAGATGAATATACGCGTCAACCAACTTGTGTGGAATCTTTAGACTCCATGCCATATAGTTCTCTACCATATGTTCCGCTAACCAAAAGGCACAAGTTGGGACCAAAGACTGGACTGCGTTTTTCTGGGATATGCACCAAGCAATATTTTTGGCGTTCACTCTCCTAACACTTGGAGTTTGACAATTGGTTAATGCCGGTTGATACTCGAATGAATATAGGCACTTCTTGTCAACATCGATGCTTGTCTGAGTGAACTTTGGAGTACATAGCAGCAGCATAAGTACCTGTCCATCTGATCATTTTGTGCAGTTCTACTGAAATCACCCGATGTAATGATTTGCCTGCGAGTTCAGGCTCCAAATTACTCCTTTATGAAATCGGCAAACAGTAGCACAATACCAAATTACCAAAACATATGATAGGCACAATAATCAGCATAAAGACCAGTACCAACCTGTGTGAGGTAGCATATCAATTACCATTTCCTTTGACTAGAAGCCGAGATAAACCAAGCGACTAACAGCAAAGGAAGAAAGCATGCGGAGTTTAGCGACTAACAGGAAAGGACAGAAGCTGTCGAGGCAATGAAGCACCCAAAGTTTTTGTGCAGTTCCACCAAAATCGAGCATCCCTGTTGGCACATATATTGAGAGAGTGAGATTACTGTAATAGTGGGACTAGTTTATGAAACATATACTAACAAATAGAAGCACCCTCATTATCTTAATGGGTAAAGTTAGCAACATGGTAGTCTTGCTTAAAGAGAGGTATTAGTTTATTTAATCAGTGCCAATTAGCTCAACTCAGCACTCAAAGCATTGCCATTTATCATAGGTTGCAAAACTTTAACGTGCAAAGATAAAGGAGTTTCTCATGACAGTAGCATGATACAAATAGAGATGACAGCAAACTAATATGGATGAAGGCCTTAGGCCCGTACAAACCTGAGAAAAAAAGCTTATTCATGTAGTCCCATAAGAGATGATAAAGCACTCACTGGAATCACACAATAGTATATATTTTTGTGCACTTCAAATGTATGGTTGAAATCACTCTTGTTTACCAGTGCTGAGATTATATCGAAAGATTATCAAGAACTTCTAGCAGAGTTAAAGCACTAGCTGGGATACAGTTCATTGTATTGTCTTGTGTAGTTCCATTTAATGTATGATTGGCACAAGATGATGCCTGTTTGCACAAGTAGGAACAAGGTGAAACCTTCATTAGCTTAGTGAGAAAGGATAGGAATACATTAGCATATTACTCAACCAGTAGCATCAAATTCATGATGGACAATACGCAAAACATTGCCTCATTGAACCAATGGCAATAAATTGACATGCAAAACAATAGAACTATTATGTCATGACACTAATAATATTCCCTCCCTGCTCCACCACATGATTCACCTCCACAGACAAACATACACACGTACATGATTCAGCATAGGGTCCTACTAAAGATTTGTTTAACTCCAACAGGAAAATTAGGCAGTAATAAATTAGTGGTACTTAAGTACTCCAAATTAATTAAGTGAGACAGCAGAAGTGGAAGGGCTCCCTCGAGGATCGTCTCACATGTAAGGTAGTCGTTGCCGGAGCCCTTGAATGGCCTCGACTGAGGCCTCTGGCTTCAGCAAGATCGCCTTGGCACTGTTTATTCTTCTTCTTCTTCCTCTTCATGCTCTGTTTCTCTTTCTCCTCACCAGTTGGTGAAACCAAGTACATGATTGGCCTTCTAATTCAGAATTGGTTTTGTCAGTGAGGGAGTACAAGTGTACTAGTAAAAAAAACATTATTTTCTCATGGCAGTCGGAAAATAGAGATGAACACATGCATTAAATATCATTCTTACCTAAAGGAAGGTTATGGCACCGATATGGATGATGAGGATTGGAACACAGATCTCCCTTTGTGCAGTTCCACCAAAATGAACCAACTGTTCCATTCTGACATTCCAGTTAAACAACACAAAAGTCACTTCTTTTAAGAAGAGTTTTGTGCAGTGCACCAAAAGGTCACAACAGCAACCAGGTGAATTGGATATCCCTGTTTGCACAAAAGGGCATAGAGGAAATAGTCAGAGTCTCAAACAATGACAGGAAAAAACATTTGGCTAAACTTGTCATGGCTTATAACAGTGGGTGCACCAGCAGTCCAGCACCATGTACGTAAACAGGGGCATAAAGTGGTGATTCATAGTTTGTTGCCCCGAGAAACAAACATCCAAGAAACATATCTGGGTTGGTCACATTTTTGTTCACTCTAGCCACCTACTCCTATGTGTGGATAGCAAATCTAGTCCTGGTCATACCACTGTGTACAGTGTTACCCCTATATTTCCCTTTTCGACCAAGAGACCGGTTGGATGACCAGTCTGTACTACTTTCACCCCCTTTCCTTCCTGTTTGTACCAAGTCCGATGTACATACTAAATTCCCCACCCCCACTTTATTTCTTGTTTGAACCAAGTACTCCCTCCGTCCAGAATTACTTGTCATCAAAATGGATGTGTCTAGAACTAAAATACATCTAGATACATCCATTTCAATGACAAGTATTTTCGGATGGAGGGAGTACAAGATTCGACTCCATGAAGTAGCTTTACCTCTAACAATAGAAGAAGAAAAATATGTGACGTTGGACCATCCGATCGAGAGGGGCTGAGAGGTAGAAAATGATGCACATGCAGCGACGTAGCGAGCTGGGGAAGTAGAGCTAAGGCGGTTTCGAACCAAGATATACCTGAAGGTCGTCGGGATGTGGATAGGTGGGCGGCGGGAGGCCGGATCCGCCCACAGGCAACGACAAAGGGATCGGAGGAACTCCCACGCCCGCGCTCGACCAGAGATAATGGCGCGGCCGACAGTGGGTCTCCTCCCTCGCTGTCGACGACGACCTAAACGCTGCCCCTCCTCCCCTTCACCAGCGGAGGGGGATACGTCCAGATCTGTAACCAGCGGTGAGGATAGAAAGCCAATGTTTTTTGAAGGGAGAAAGACAGTGTTACTACCCCTATCTTGTTTAAATCTGGAGAGGATGAGAGTGTGTGAATAGAGCAACCCTAGCAAGCAAGCGCGGAGGCTCCGACCTATATATACGTAGTGAGCAACCCTAGCAAGCAACCCTAGCAAGAAAGCAACCCCTATCTTCGTCAACTCGTACAAGACCGAGAAATTTGATTACTACAACGCCCTATCCCTCGTGGACTGAGCTCCGGTGCCTTAACTGCACCTGCCTTTGGCTGCATGACAGGAGGGCCAACCACCTGTTGGGCCCACCTGTCATAGACGCAAAGGCAGGAGCAGTAAGTTGAAGCTTTCGCTATCCCTCCCGCACGAGGTGGATGGACATGCAGCAGTGGATTCGATACTGTAGAAGTAGGAGTAACATCATTATTGTTTATCTTCTCGAAGAGGCGAAGAGCCAAGCGCAACCCGAATGTGGCAGTTGCGAACGCTCGCGTGGTGCGGTTCCTTGGAGTACTAGCCAGGCTCTTGCGTGAGACAAAATTGCTATTGTTTAACAATTAAACTCCATTATCCATTGGTTGATACTCTTTCTGCATAGGTCCACGCGCTTAGCACCGTTTCCTCCTGGGGTCACCAATGTTTATTTGCTAATTAATAGCATTGCATGCAATGAACTAGCCATTGCAAGTCATTAAAAGCATGCACACCTCTCATCTCTTATTGGTTGATATGTCAAGAAACAAGAAACAAGGTAGAAGTTAATGCACCGCGCCTAAGTGTTTTGGGACTATTTGGTTTTCGTAAGATGACTTACACACCTAGACGGAGGGAGTAGTATAGCCCTGTAAACCGGAAAGGAGTATTTGCCTTTCTAGAGATTTCAACAAGTGACTAGACTACACCGTGTGCAGTACTCCCTCCCTTCCGGTTTATAGGGCTCAAATCTCAAATCTCGTGAACCAATGCATTTTGCGATTGGAGGAATGTATCTCGTACTTTACAAAAGTACCCTAATTAAACTCATGCATCAATTATGTAGTTCTCTCGTTTTCCTCTCCGCCTTGGTCGCGGTGCACAATATTGAGCACTCCTATATGACTAGCCGCTCTATCTACATGCGGGACATTTCAAAGCATCCGGGCCCGCGTGCCATCCACCAAATCACAGCGAGGTGCTACAGTCGAGACTCACCTATAACCCCGGTGTGGCTATCATGACCCGTCATATCACAAAACCCACACCTTTACTAGCAGTGGTAAGGTGGCCTCCAAGTTGGACTGGACGAAGCAACCATCATTTCACTGGAACGCTCATTGAAGCCCTTTCTTCCCTTTATTGAAGAAAACCTCACTCCAGGCTACTCACTTCTGCCATTTTTCTTCTGTACCAATGAAGGAAAGGTGGGCGAATCAGTTATGTTGTTATATTTTCATTCCAAGAATCTTCTTTTTGCGAAGCACCGACCGATTCTCACATCCTATTCTTTTCCCGTTTTCATTGCGATTGTGGTTTCCTTTCGATTGCTTTTTGTTTATCAGTTCATTGATGGTTCCTGGAGCACTAGGCAAAGAGTTGCCAGCGGACAACCCACTGGAGACAGCAATCTCCAGGAAGAGCACCAACCAACGAGTTGACCATGTTGGCGGGCCAACCCATGGAGACGAAGAACTCCAAGAAACAAGCATTGGCCAAAGAGTTGAGGACGTTGGCGGACGAACTCCTCAAAGGAAGTTGGAAGAACAGCAAGGGCCCCTTCGTGCCTACCCCAGGAACTCTGATTGCCACCTATGTGAGGCTCAAGACCGAGTTTGAGGAGATAGTCGCCGTTGAGAAGCAGTATTCCCCTGGCAAGGTGATGGCCCCCATCAAGGACGAGGAGATGGCCCCCGGAGGGTTGAGATCCCCCGGTGAGCTCCACAAGGTAAAAAATAATGGCTTATTGCCATAGTTGTGGTTTTTTATTATTTGCAATGTGCTTGCTAATATGTTAGGGTTGTGCAGGTGCCGATGGACGTCCTTGATGATTCCGATGTCGTGGCCCGTCCTGTTGGCATCGCCCCAGAGATCGATTCCGATGCCGCTGTCAGTCCCGCGGACATCGCCCCAGAAATCGATTCCCATGCCGCTGTCCGTGTTGTGGTCATTACCCGAGAGATCGATGACAAGAAATAGTTGGTCATGCTAATCCTTCAGGGTAGTTTGCATTTCCCTGTGTTTAATTACCAGAACGATGCGTGTTATCAAACCATCTTAGGGCTAGTGCACTGTCTTGTGTGGGCGGATCTTGCTACTTTTGTTTGATAGTGAATCATGCGATGAATCATGCGAACCATCTCTGAGTTATGGAAACAGATGTATCCTCACCAACTTTTGATGTAATATATGGCATGATTAGATGTAAGTTTGAACTGTTTATCATATCAGCAGGGCTTGTTTGATGATTCTTGGTGTTAGTAGGCTAGCTACTGTGCGAGCTATAGTACTTGCAAAACAGTCACCGAAGAGAAACGTTGGGGCTGATGAGCTCGTGGTATGCTTATACTTATCCCTCGTCGATCGACCAATAGCCCTAGCTCCTAAAATTGTAGGCTTAGCGATTGATGACCTAGGCGGGCTAGTTTGGCCTAGTGGGTTTCAGGGATATGACGTGCAATACAAAATCATAGCAGTGCAGAGACGTACTCCCTCCTTTCCAGAATAGATGACCTAGGCGGGCTAGTTTGGCCTAGTGGGTTTCAGTGATATGACGTGGTACAGTGCCGTCCAGTCTTCACGTGTGGTAGCAGTATTGCGGGTACAGTAAGTTTTCTTAAAGAAGCGGAATTCAATGAAGTCATGATGGTTCCTTCGTCCGAACAACTTACAGTGGGAAAGGTTGGGCCTGCGATACGACTGGGGTAGACCAGGATAATTTTGTGCATGGCAGGTGGGCCAGGATGGTCGACGTCCCACATGTCGGCGAATGAAAGTATTCTTTCCGATATAGAGGACGAGCAACGAGTATTCATTATTTATTTTTTTATCAAAGCTATTGTCTCCATTGTTACGACGGAGGAGTGTGAAACACGGCAGCCCAGTGAACTTGGCATGTGCACCACTCCCTCCGTCCTCATGTAATGCCCAGGTTACAACTTTTTCTCACTTTCTCTCTATCTATTTCCTCTCAAATGTTTTTTACCTTTCTTTTTTAAGACAAAATTGTTTTTATGCCTTTTTTAGAATTATTCTTTTATACCTAGGAGCACGTGTAGAGACGGGCTCTTGCAGAGCCCACTCCTTGACTTTGTCAATGCCTCTCTATCCTCCACATAAGGAGTACTACTTGCTATGCATGCATGCGGCGGGCAGCTGGCGTCTTGAGGGGCCAGGGCGGTGAGAGCGGGCTCCGGAAGCGGTCCAGACTCTAGCATAATTTTGGTTTTTATAGTATTTCTTTCTCCATTGACAGGTAGGCCTGCGTAGATAGATAAAGAACACGAGCTGATGAGGCGCATGCGGACTGTTTGACTGGTCAACCAGACAAATACGGAGCTATACGCTGAGCCAGTGACCGTATAATCACCATATCTCATATACAATGATCAAAGTGAGATATCAAGACAAGTTCGATGACCGCCAATGCATTTTACTCGGTAATAAATGACCAGGATTGAAGGGGAATCCAAATTTGCTTCGTCTTCTGTCCTTGAGCTCTTGACAAACTAATGCACTATATGGTTGTCCGGCCACTCCACCCCAGAGCTCTCACCAAGCGTCGTTCATGCCACCGCGCCGCACACTAACCGGTAAGGCAGCGATGGCATCCCGCCGCGCCGAGTTCCTCGCCGCCCACGACCGCACACAAAATGGTAGGGAAGCGATGGCATCCTGCCGTGCCGAGTTCATCGCCGCTCGCGACCTCACAACTATGTGGGAGGAATTTGAAGATGCCAAGGCCGAATGGGCGGTAGAGCAAGAGGCGGCCAAAGCCGCATAGAGGGAGTGGAAAAGTCAGAAAGCACTCAAGAAAAGAGAGGCCCGCCGCCGCAAGAAAGAAAAGGACGCACGCGCTGCTGCGGAGAGGTCGGCGGAGATCCAAGCACGGTGGGGTGTCGCCGACAAAGTCGGGAAGGAGAACGACGGCGTTTGGCCAGCATGTGAGAAGTAGTAGTACTAGTAGTTAGTTAGTGTGTGTGTGTGTCTGAATACGAGCATGTACCAGTACTACTAGTTACTACTGTAGTTTTTAGAGCAAATTACCAGTACATTAGCCTAGACTAAATGGAAAAATTCCTATCCTAAGCATCAAATGGCATCTCTTTCTCTACAGGAATTGAGATGCATGTCATCTCACTTCCTATGATTTTCATATTCCTATCCTATGAACGAAAGGAGGCCTGTGTTGGAGTAACTACTGTAGCTAGCAGTACTGCTGGTACAGTATTTTTCTTCAAGAAGCGGAATTCAAGGAAGTCATGATGGTTCCTTCGTCCAAGCAACTTCAAAGTGGGAAGTGGGCCTGTGATTTGATGGCTCATTAGTCATTGTTACTGCGCCGCGACAACCTGGGTGACTCCCTTGGAGTTCTGCGTGCATGGCAAGTGGACCAGGATGGTCGATGTCCCACATGTTGGCGAACGGAAGTATTCTTTCCGATATCGAGGAGAAAGGAAACCGCGTGGTATAGTATCACTGCTGATTGGTTCGGAAAAAAATAGTATCACTGCCGATTTATAATTATTTTTTATTTCTGATGAATGCTAGCGTTTCAACTCTTACGACGAAGGGTGCCAAACACGGCACGTGCTGGATGTCCCACCACTACAAAAAAATACACTTCCGTGATGATACGTGTTTTTCACAATAGGTCGCTTTTTTGTCATGCATGTACATCCATGACAAATTTATGACAGAATCAAGATAGTCATACCTGTGCTGTCGTAGAAGTGTTCCATGACATTACCAAAATTATCATCACGGAAGTGTCCACTTCCATGACAATAAATCACGTGTCACAGAAGTGCTTTCGTCAAGGATGACCGACACGTGGCATCCACCGTAACGGAACGCCGTTAAGCTATCGGGTAAGGTTTTGGATCCGATAACCCGTTAACAACCCCGACCAATGGGGATTTTCCACGTGTAAAATCATCATTGGCTGGAGGAAACACGTGTCGGCTCATCGTTGGGACAGATGTCAACCACTCATTGGAGGGAAGGTGCCTATGATACGTCGACACGTGGCACGGCCCAACAGTGGCCCATTCCTGTGAAAAGGCCGGCCCGTTTGACTTGGTCAAAAGCTGGCGGGCCGGCCCATGGAAAGCCTATTAACGGCCTATTCGAATATAGCCCATTTACAGCCCGCTAACCCAAGGCCCGTTACACACTATCCGAATTAGGCCGAGTAGCGTCATCTGGGCCATCCAAAATGATTCCAGCCCGTTTTCACTTCTGGCCCATGTATGGCCCATGACGTCTTTCTGCCCATATGAGGCCCTATGTAACTCTTGGCCTACTAACGGCCCGTGGTGAAACTGGGCCGTAATGAACAGTGTATCACTTTACACCCATTAACGGCCCATGGTGAAACTGGCCCGTAATGAACAGTGTATCACTTTATACCCATTAATAGCCCGTTATTCCGTTGGGCCGTTTCCAGCCCATGTTATCTTTCGGCCTTCTCAGAGCCCATTTATTCTTGGGCTCTTTTCGAGCATTCGTTTACTTACGGCCCATTACTCTCTTTTTCTGCTTGTGGGCCAAATTCAGCCCGTGGTTACAGTCGGCCCGTTTGTGGTCCGTTAATACGTTGGGCTAGTTTCATAGCGTCATCAAATACGGCCTATTAACGATGGCCCGTTATGGTCGGCCCATGAACGGACGATTCCAACTCTAGCCTGTTTACGACCATAATGCGGTCTATTTGGCCCATGTTTGGCCAATCGATTATACGGCCCGTATAAGGCCCATTGATAATACGGCCCGCAGAAGGCCCATTGTTTCTACGGCCCGTAGAAGGCTCATTATTTCTATGGACCATAGAAGGCCCACTGTTTCTACGGCCAGTAGGAGGCCCAGTGTCACTACAGTAAATATTAGCCCATGGTTATTGTGGCCTAGTTTTAAAAAATAGGTTATTGCAGCCACTAGCTAACCGCGGAAAAAGAACTGCAATGACACAAGCAAACAAATAAACAAGACAACAAGGAAATAAATAGGCAAACAACTAACGCTAGGCTATCACGGCTATTACACATATTACATCCACTGGGCATCAAAGTTCGCCACCAGTGCAAATATAGGGAACAAAGCAGCATATCATACACACTGGTTGTCAAAGTTGGCGACCAGCGCAAATAAACGCCGCAGCAAAACAAATCCAGAACTGAAACCACTTCAGAAGATCTCAAGAAACAATATCCTGGGTACCCATAATGCTGGCAAGATGCTTAGCAAGCTTATTAACTTTCTCTTGTTTGGCGCTTAAATCTCCAGTGCTTGCTATTGCACCAGAAAATATGCATCTGAATTCTGCAGGGACTTCCTCAGTCTTTCAGCTTCCTATCGCAGCACATCTGATCGATGTCTTTCAACTTGAAGTTGAGACTCAAGAAGATGAACTGATTCAGGCAGCGAGTTCGAAGAGCTTGTGCCAGTAGTAGTGGCCAGTAACTCGAACACTACATCAAGACAGGACTTTTGGGTTCCCTCACTGTCGTCAAGATAGTTTTTATCAGCTTTCTTTGAGACCAACAGGGATGTCTCACTATCTTGAACCTTATCTGCATTACTTCCTTTACCATTGGATAATGTGGTACTGTTCTCCAATATTTTGTCCGCATTCTAAAAGAGAAACAAGCAGACACATCACATGTTTACCATGTTGTATATGAAACTCATTTTGGTAAATGAGTTCAGTAGTAAAGTGGACAGGATAACAGCATGAAACAAACATATATCTATGTACCATGGTCACTTTATGGTCTATACCATTCTAGTTTTTGTTGCCAAATCAAGATAGAGACACAGTTCAAATAATATTTGTTCAAGACAAAGCAGAATAGATAGAATATAAGTGTGGGTAACTATAGAGCAATAACAACACTTGTAATGTGCATGACATGAGAACATAACTGTTTATTCAATTGAAACTGAAATCAACATAGATCAGGTTACAACAGCAAACCAGTTAAAGAAACAGGTTTAAAACATACCTGTTGTGCCATTGGAGTTTCAATTCCATCCTTCAAATTTGAAAATAGTTGGTATGAGTAAATACAGTCATGCCAGAGCAAAGGAGTATGAACCATAGCTACAGAACCTGACCTAAGAACAAATCTTCTTCTCCTTTAAGCGTTGAGTTGGGATTCGGAGTGGTGGTCCTCGTGCTTTGGGCACTGCAGTTCCCTTACTAACTGCTCATGTTTGGGTGTCTGTGGTGGAGACGGTGTTGTGTTAACTGGAACTGGGTTACTATCTGTCGGGGTTGGGGTTAGAAGGGGTGTAGCTGGTTCTCTGTCCAACTGGGTAGGGGTACAATGTGCGAGAGTCTGGGTTATGTGTGGTGGATCTGGTCCTTGGGCAAGTACAACCATGGTTCTATCTGCATCAACTGATAGCACTATCTTTTCTGAAGACCGTGTTGTTACTCCCTTAGATACTGCCATCACGCTCTCCAATTCAAATGGCTGATAAACAAGAAAAGTAATTGAAAGTATAGACATTGTATGATAGACAGGTGCAATGGATAGTGGGGAATAAAAGAGGGCATGAAATAATTCATATTTATGTTGTCTAACCAAACAGGATAGCATGACACAATTTCACATATATGATGGCTAACTAAACAGGATAGCATGACACAATTTCACATTATGATGGCTAACTAAAAAAGATGGAAAGACATAGTTCAAAATATGAGACTATGTAAACAAGATGACATGACATAACTATATAATGTGTTTATTAAATAGGTTGGCATGCCATAATTCACATACATTCACGGATAGAATGCCATAATTCAAAATATGATGACTGTAAACACTAAACAGGATGAGATGATATAACTATATGATGTCTTTATTAAATGGGTTGCCATGCCATAATTCAGATAGATGATGTGTATGTACTATGTAAGCATGATGCCTTGATATAATTCAAATATATTATTTATATAGTAAGCAAGTAAGCAGATGGCAATCCATATATGATGTAAAAACTAAGCAATGCAAGACAACATGCATGACATGGGTAATATAACCCTGCCAAGTTTGAGCATAGACCTCAGGGGGAAAATAGGACTGGTCACCAGTCTCTGCATCCTCCTCTGAGGAGCTCTCTGTAACCAGCAAGATGTCTGCCTCAGCAGGTAGCATTGTCTGCTCTGAATACCTTGTTTTCATTCCAGATACTTCCATCACCGCTTCAAATGGCTGATGCACAGGAAGAGTAGTTGAATATACAAACGTTGTCGCCAAATGGAACACGTAATACAAAAAAATGATAGCATGGTATAATTCACATACATGATGATTGGCTAAACAGCATGGCATTGCATAATTCACATATATAATGTCTTGCAACAAGATGGCAATGTATAATTCACATATATAATGTCTTGCAACAAGATGGCAATGCATAATTCACATATATGGTAATTAGACACTGAACAGGTGGCATTCACACAAAGCATGTCTAAACTAATCAAATGACATAGCAATGCGAGACACCATACGCATGATATGAGCAACATAACCCTGCCAAGTTAGAGCATACACCTCGGGGGGGGGGGATAGGACTGGTCATCTGTCTCTGAATCCTCCTCTGAGGAGCTATTTGTAACCAGCGAGATATGCGCTTCGTTAGATAGCATAGTCTGCTCTGAAGACCTTGTTTTCACTCCAGAATTTGCCATCACCGTGTCAAATGGCTGATGCACACGAAGAGTACTTGAGTGTAATAACATTGTTGACAAATGTAATATGTAACGAAAAAAAGGATGGCCTGATATAATTTACATATAAGATGACTGGCTAAGCAGGATGGCATTGCAAAATTCACATATATGATGCCTGGCTAAACAAGATGGCGTTGCATAATTCACATAAACGATGAATAAACTAAATAGATGGCATTCGCACAAAGGATGTCTAAACTAAGTAGATGACATATTTAATGTATAAAGTAAGCAATGCAAGACACCATATGCATGATATAACTAACATCAGCATGCCAAGTTAGAGCGAAGACCTCAGGAGGTAAATACGAGTTGTCTTCTCCTTCTGAATCCCCCTCAGAACAGATATCTTCCTCTCGATTACAATCCGAAATGCGTGGAGGGGGGGCTGCCTTTGCGCCTACCATGGAGCGACATCTGCATGAAATTTTATTGCCACACAAGGATCGTCTCTTTTGCTCTAGATGTTCAGTTCCATTGTTTACAATAACTGTCATGCATAGGAATAAAACATAGTGAGATTATGTAAGGAGTGCATGCAGAAATCCAGAGTGATGGTAGCAACCTGTGGATAGACCCAAAACCAATAATAGCAGGTAGATAATGGCTTCAGTTAAAAATACAGATAATGGCTTCTTTACTGTTTGTTTCCCACCCAACATGAAACTCATAGTAGACACCGGAGATTAACCAGATAGTAGATAGATACTATTGATAGCGACCCCACAACCATTTAAAAACTCAAGTTTGACCATTAGTTTGGAGCTGACTCAGAGTCTAATCGGTGAACAGGATGATAAAGTAGCATGTAATATTAAGCGATGCATAACGTAAGCAGACACGAAAGAGTGCGACCTCTCTTGCGGACCCGTGTAGTCCTCGAGGTCATCTTCTCGGTTGATGATGGTAGTGCAGTTTTCATGGCTGCCAGCGGCGGGGAAGAAGATCTGAGGCGGCGAAAGACAGTCTGGAGGTCGGATCCCTGGTGTGCTGGACCCTTCTGTCATTGGAGCAGCTGAGCTGGGGTGGACGACGGCGCAGCAGGAGCGGGACAAACCACGCAAGGTTTGTTTGACAACTATCTGTAAGAGAAGTAATTCTGTAAGGGCTCATTTGAATTGGAGGGTTACAACAATGCAGGGATAGGAAATAGACAGGAATAGGATAGGAATGCAGATGCAAAATAGAGAATTTAAAAACACAGGATTTCTGCCAATCTGGGTGTTTGATTCACAACAATTGGAAGATCACAGGATGCAAAGAAGCATGGTGAGATTAAGTCAAACCACAAGAAAATGTATGGTTATAATGCTATTATGCTACTATCTCTTAGTCTTGTGCTTCATGAATAGGAATTTGAAAAGGAGGACAAGTGAAAATTAAAATTCCTACATATTTTCTTTCAAGGAGACAGTAAAGGAACAAATCCGTGTGCTCAGTGGACAATATATATAACATGTAGAGTAAAAAGAGATGCAACAAGTGTACAACCTCTTTGGCGAAGCCATGTCGATCTCAGCGTGATTGGGTTGGCCGGTGAGGATGCTCCGGCTGACTTGGCTGTCGGAGGAGGGGAAGAAGATCTTAGGCGTTTGGAGATGGAGCCCGAGGTACTGCTCCGCTGTGATGGAGGGTTTCGTTGTTGGAGCAGCTCCGGTGAGTTGTACGATGCCGAGGCTGAAGAAGGACAAGAGAGACAATGAACATCGTTATCCTGAGTGGAATTCTAATAGCATCTCCAATACATGACGTAAAATACATAACCACAAAGTGCTAGATGTAAAATACATCAGCCGCTCATCTCTGAACTTAACTGTCGAAACTGAATTTAACTGTCGAAACTGAACTTAACTGTCGAAACTGAACTTAACTGTCGAAACTAAATTTTGTTGTCGAAACTGAATTTTGCTGTCGAAACTGGACGCACTAGCAAGGTGAGGCTACACGTCGGTCGACTGACTTTTTCATCTCTGGTCAGTCGATTTTGCAGCCGTTGGATACGAAATCAAGGGCCTGCGGTTCATCTTCAACCTCCACCCCCCTGAGCCAGCCAAACAGCAACCCCCCGTGGCCGGCGGTGCGCCGCCCCGCCCACCCCGAAAACACTCCCCACCGCCGGTTCGCCGCCGCCCCGGTCGTAGTGGGGTTGGTGTCTTTGTCTAATCCCTTGCGATGGTTTTCCAGTCTCGGGTGTGCACCGAGCGCCTTTTCTCGCCGGGCTGAGTCGCCCGAGGGGGCGAGCGCCATCGCGGAGAGCTACCCCACTATTATCTTAGGTTCAGGCATGGCGCCGCCAAACTGCTTGTCGCCGGCGCTGGCGGGGTTGGCGGGGCGGTGGCGTTGAGGGATGCCCCGGAGAAAAAGCATATCAGGCACGGGGTGGCCCTAGAGGGATGGCTCAGGGTGGCGGCCAGCCCCCCCCGCCGGCGACCACCACCCCCATCCTGAACCCTAAGATAGATAGTGGGGTACCTCTCCGGCGTGCCCCCCTCCCCGCTGTGGCTGGTTCTTCCTTCACCCCGGCGGCATCGGAGTGAAGTGTAGCTAAATCGGAGCAGCATCGCAAGCAAGAGCAAGAGCGAGAGCAGCAGCGCGAGCAAGAGCAATAGCAAGAGCAGACCAGGCAGGGGACCGAGAGCAAGAGCAGAGCAGCAGCGCGAGCGAGAGCTAAAGCAGCAGCAGGTCCTACTGATGTGGACGTCGCCGCCGAGGGAGCGACGCCGTGGAGGAAGTGGCCGGCGCCGCCGCCATGGATGGAGCCGCGCCGTGTCGGCTCGGGACCGAGCGCCGGCAGCACCGTGAGATCGAATCAAGAAGAAAATGCGGCGATTAGTGTACAACCTCTTTGGTGGCGCCGATTAGGCCGCAGCTTCATCCGAGGAAACGGTGATGATGATGCTCTTCCGGTGGTGCAGGTGAAGACGGTGGTGTGGGAATGGAGGTGGCGCGAAAGACGAGGGGAACGTCGGGGCAGCTCCTTGGAGGTGGAGGACGGTGTGGCTGAACCGGTGGGACGATGAGATCGACGACAGATCCTCATCCGGTACGATGGATGAGGGACGTCGAGGTGTTGCTGTGGACGACATCGTCGGGGAAGAGGCTCCGGCTGGGTGGCGGAGGGAGCAGGGTGTGGGGTTTCGTCACGGGTTTTCGTGGCCTCGGTGTACGAATGGGTGGGCGGATGGGATGGCAGTGGGGAAGCATGGCTTAGAGACGTGCTTGTCCGAAATGTGGGGTAAGTTACGAAAGTACCCCCGCCAATTTGAGGCGGTTCTTTCGGTTCAGGGGTACCACGGGCATTTTGCGTGTCGGGATTTCACAGGAGGTGGGAGTTTTCAAGCGCGTTGTAATTTCGGAATAGCAAGGCGTGGGTTGAGATGGAGGGAGTTGTCGGAGCACAACGAGACAAAGATATATCTTAAATATTTCGGGCTAACAAGGCGCTGGTTGAAATTTCTGGACAAGCCTAACGTGTACTGTACCAAATCAATGCGCCCTACAAATGTCATTCAAAACTTTGAATTCATGTTATGTTCAATTAAAAAATTTCTCTACGTGTATAATGCATGCAACCTACTAGTCAAATGAACGTTTTAGTGCATTCCAAACGTATATACTACCGCTTCAATATGAACTAAATTTGAATTCGTTTCTCTATTTGAATAAGATCTACAGTAATGATTGTTGTGAAGTCAAAGCATTTGAATTCGTTTCTCTATTTTAATAAGATCTACAATCATCATTATTGTCAAGTTAAACCATCATTTGTGTATTATCTTCACAGCACACCACATGATTAGTCTCGAGTTACATATGAACTATGTGTACTATATGAACTCGAACTATATTTTTTGAATCCACTTTATTTTGATTTCAAATCACATTACATTTCTAGCTCTAGCTAGATCTTCATAATCTAAACCATGTCTCATATGTATAATGTGTTTATCACCTTATGTATGGTGCCCTGCCCCATACGCCTACAAGTATTTAGATGTGAGTTGCAAACACCACACATTACCACAAATTCAAATAAAATGTGAGAATGTTCGATATATAGTATTGTTTAGATTGTTCGATATTTAGTTGTAAGCTGCAAACGCCACACATTACCAGAAATTCAAATAAAATGTGAGATTGTTTGATGTATAGTATGGTTTAGATTGTTCGGCCTTTAGCTATGAGTTGCAAACACCATGCATTATCACATTATGGTACAACATGTGCACAGCACGTGTATCACCGCTATATTTATGCATGCAATGTTTAAAACACTATGATCTCCTATTCAAATATATGAATCCGCTTTCATATCAAATTATGATCTTTGTTAGTCTCTTACACCCACACAATCCTCTAACCTTTGTAGCTACCACTAACTTTCTCTCATGCATGCACATGCCCTCCTCGCCCTCCCCCTCCCTCAGCATTCTATCCACTGGGCACATTCATTTTTTTCCTTAGGTCGTTCTCCTAGAGTCTCCACAACTCCTTTCCGACACACACCGATCTATAAACCTCTCCAGTGATGCCTGCCTACAACATACAAACACACCTTCAATCTCCTCCTTTATGTGTCCTTGCCTCGTGTCTCTCATACGGTCAGACACACGTGTAAACTCTTGCCCCTCTTTTCATCGCTCTCTCACAACCGCACACTCCTCCCCCTATCTAGCTAGTAGTTGGGCCTCTCGCACCACCTCCTAGCTCCATTCTCTCTGTCTATCCGTCTCGTTGGGCCTTATTAGCCTCTAACAAATGGACGTACACCGACCGATATCTCACTATACATATATCTAGCTAGGTCCTTATAACTCGTTTTTACCCACACTTCAATCGATCTACCTCATTAGTTGTGTCTCTCCCTTCCTCCGACAAACAACAATTGATCTACCAATCTAGATAGGTTTGCTTACCAAACACATGGTTCCCCTTCATCATCCATGGATGCGTCCCGACAGATCTATCACGCACAGGCACACACAGAAACACATCCCCACTCTTATTGATAACATTGCAGTTCCACCCTCAGTTTGTCTAGTAGGCCTCTCCCAACATCTTCGAGAAGCAACTCCATCACCCATCCAGCACTCTACCCCTCTCCCTCCCTCTCCCTCTCTCTCTCTCCTCTATCTCTCTCCCATCATATTTCCCGTCCTTCAGTTATGTATGGATGTCGACTGATCTCCCTCAAGACATAGCTGGGTCTCTCCTTCTCAACACATATACGAGTCGTTCTACCTCTATAGTTAGGCCTCTGCCTACCCCCCCCCCCCCCCCCCCCCCCCCCCCCCCCCCCCCCGATACATCGAGCGCTCTAGTCATGTCTCCCTGCCACACACAAACTTAACGTGTGCCCTCTAACGTTCAGGTAGGCCAGTCGCCCTATATCTTTGACTTATACACACACACAATTTCGATGGCTCTCTTCATCGATCTTGCACCCACCCACTTGATCCTCTCTTCGACTCTATCGATAGCTATGACCCCTCCCTCTCTTCTCGTGGATTGCCCGACCCTCTATGTATGATATGGATAGGCCTCCATTTCACACACATTGCATGCAAAATTTTGTTTGAGATGTCATCGACACATATTCCCACAAATAATTCGTGAAATCAACCCCCACCCCACCCTCATCCCAAAACAAAAAACACTCACGAACATGGTTTGTATCTCTCACACACACCCACGTAGGTGGGGAACATGCACGAAGAGAAGAGGTGCATGCACGGCACACGTACTCCCATCTCTTTCCCAACCACACCCGCGCGGGTACACGGTGGAGCTCATTTCTGTACGAAAAAGGCAGCCCATGTGGTAATTTGGCACATGTACTGGTTGTCCACTTGGTGGAGGGAGGATCGTCTACCACGGGTGAACAAACAAATTGTGACTTGACGTGTTATGTTAAAAAAAGAGGCAAACCATGTGGGGCCTACCTTAGAGGCAAGGCTCTATAAACTGGAGTACGTCAACTAGCAGAATGAGGAGAAGCTTGCTTAGTACGCCGTCTCCCCCGCCCACGGGCGCGGTGGATCGCAGGATGAGGTGAAGCTTGCTTACTATGCCTTACGCCCGCTGTCGGTGTCAAAACCGGCGGATCTCGGGTAGGGGGTCCCGAACTGTGCGTCAAGGCTGGATGGTAACAAGAGACAAGGGACACGATGTTTTTACCCAGTTTCGGGCCCTCTCGATGGAGGTAATACCCTACTCCTGCTTGATTAATATTGATGATATGGGTAGTACAAGAGTAGATCTACCACGAGATCAAGGAGGCTAAACCCTAGAAGCTAGCCTATGGTATGATTGTTGTATATGGAGTTGATGTCCTACGGACTACAACCCTCCGGTTTATATAGACACCGGATAGGGTTAGGGTTACACAGAGTCGGTTACAATGGGAGGAGATCTTGAATATCTGCATCGCCAAGCTTGCCTTCCACGCCAAGGAAAGTCCCATCCGGACACGGGACGAAGTCTTCAATCTTGTATCTTCATAGTCCAGGAGTCC
Organism: Triticum urartu; assembly: GCF_003073215.2. Taxonomy (NCBI): domain Eukaryota; kingdom Viridiplantae; phylum Streptophyta; class Magnoliopsida; order Poales; family Poaceae; genus Triticum; species Triticum urartu. The sequence continues at coordinate 376,364,312 of NC_053027.1, read as the reverse complement.
GGTTGAAGGTATAGTCCGGCTACCCGAACACCCCCTAATCCAGGACTCCCTCAGTAGCCCCTGAACCAGGCTTCAATGACGACGAGTCCGGCGCGCAGATTGTCTTCGACATTGCAAGGCGGGTTCCTCCTCCAAGTCCTTCATAGAAGATTGTAAACACCAAGAGTAGTGTCCGGCTTTGCAAAATAAGTTTCCACATATTGCCATAGAGAGAATAATATTAACACAAATCAAATCTGCTGACGTACTCCGTAGTGCGCCATCACATTACGGCCAAGTTCTTTACTCGAATCGTTTTTAGTTTTCCACCTCAGCATGTTTTGCGAGGCGGTTTCCTTGGCACGTCTTGTCAAAGCAGAGATCGTGTACCCCTTTTACGGGATTCTCATCAATACGGACGTGGGTAACCCAACCGCGCCATTTATCACGGCGCTTGGGAGGCAAGCGAGTTTTACTAGGCTGGTGGGGGACGCACAACCGCATCCGCCCATATAAGGGGATAAGGATCCGCCTTTTTACCTACGCCTTCTTCCTCCTTTGCCTATCCATCTCCTGCGCACTCGAGCTCCAGCGCCCAAGCCCGCACTTCCCACCTCAACCTTTTCCAGCAATGTCCGGAGCAGGAGGCAAATGGATGGTCTCCTCCGCCATGGAGGGCCAAGTCAAGAAGCTAAGGAAGGTCAGATACCTGTCTAAGGACATCGCGCACCGGCTTCCTGAAAAGGGGCAGCTTCTCCCCACCCCAAGGCCCCATGAGAGGGTAGTATTTCTTCCCCACTTCCTCCGCGGACTGGGTTTTCCACTCCACCCATTTGTCCGGGGGCTCATGTTCTACTACGGCCTGGATTTCCACGATCTGGCCCCGAACTTCATCCTCAACATCTCGGCGTTTATCATCGTGTGCGAGGCTTTCCTCCGTGTCCGCCCTCATTTCGGCCTCTGGCTCAAGACCTTCAACGTCAAGCCCAAGGTGGTGCGCGGCAGCCAGGCGGAGTGCGGAGGCGTCATGGCGGGCAAGATGGCCAATGTCCTATGGTTCGAGGGCTCTTTTGTGGAGACCCTAAAGGGGTGGCAATCCGGGTGGTTTTACATCACCGAGCCACGCGATCCGAAATGGATCGCAGCCCCCGAGTTCCGATCTGGACCCCCCACGCGGCTTATGTCCTGGAAAGAGACGGGCCTATCATGGGGTGACGAAAAAGGGGTGACCGGATTGCAAACATGCATCCAGTCCCTGGTGAACAAGCCAATCCGGCTTGTTAATGAAATCCAGGTCATGCTCGTCCGCCGGATCCTCCCGTGCCAACAACGGGATTTTAATCTGTGGGAGTTCGACCTGGCGCAGCACCAAACCCTTAGCAGGCTCTTTGACATGACGTACGAAGATGCCTGGAAGGTGCTATTCAAGGGCGCCGAGGCTCCCACATCCGCTTTCGAGGACCGCGGATACAGCTCGCAGCGTCATGCTAGTGAGGTAAGCTATCTTCACCTTTTACAGGATGTTAAGCTTTTTTCATAGTTTGACTCTATGCGGGATCTAAACTCCCTTACCTTTGACAGGCTTGGCGGGCGATATTCGGACCGATTAACTGTCCGGCTCCGCTGCCCGAAGACCCAACCCCAGCTCTACTAGTGAAGCTGCTGGTTCTGGCGCCTTATGTGGTGCCGGAGAAGAAGGCCAAGAAGAAGAAGACCACGGGGACTCGAAAGAGTGCCCGTAATGTGGTGGTGTCGGACTCGTCATTCGACGAGTCCGAGACGCCCTCTTCCCGTGAAAACGAGGAGGAGGAAGAAGAAAACTCTCCCCCCCAGCGGAGGGAGGAGAGAAGAGGAAGGCCGCCCCAATGGGGGAGGCTGAGGGATCTAGGAAAAGGAAGACCCCTCCGCCGGACTACTCCCCCGACGCCGAAGAGGGCGAAGAGGAGTGGCCAAACAGGGCCAAGCGTCCGGCGAAATCGTAAGTTCGGATATCAGAGTAACTCATGATGTTCCTTTGTTGCACAGCTTTCCCTAATGTCAAACGTAATTATGCAGCCCGCCCCGGGCCGAATTCAACGAATCGTCGGGCGGCTCCCTGGACTCATCGGACATGAACTCAGTTCCGCCCACTGTCTCCCCCTGCACTGCAGACGACGCCGAAGTGGCGTCGCGACAAGCTCCGGGGCAGGAGGAGGTGGTCCCGGAGGAGCCGCAAGGCAACCTCCCGGACTCCAAGAGTGAAGGGGATAAGGCCCCCCAGGGCTCCAAGTCTGGCTTTGTGCCGGACACCGCGCCGGAATCTTCCACAGTTCCGGACCACGGTAGGTGAACTCCTTCCAAGAGGAGCAAGCCTTCTGAGCCGGTGGCCTTCGTCCAACCGGAGGTGCCGGATAATCTGCTGGAGGTGCTTGACGGCGCCTCCATCGACGAGGGGCACCGTACTATTATGAGTACGGTGATCCAGAAGGTTCGGTCCGCCAAGAGCGGACTGATTGAAGCTTGCGCTAGCCTTCTAACAGGCTTCGAGGTAAGTAAAAATATGTAAAAATATTACCGCATAGACAGTAGCCCCTGATGCTCTGTTTGGCATTCGGAAAGAAAAGCCGAATAGAGGATCTATTAGAGTTCGCGGGAGTCTAACAAAAAAGAGTCAATATGCGTATGCAGGCTTCGCTGCTATCCACCGCCGCACTGACTGCGGAGGTGGGTGTCCTAAAGCAGGACCTCGAGCGGACCGAGCGAGAGCTCGGCCTTGCCAAGCGGCGGCTCGAGGAGAAAGAAGGTAAGAAATACCTTACAGAAAAAGTGCCTATAAAAAGGCGTGATTGCAAAAAAATAACAGGATTGTACTGCTTATTGTAGGGGCCACGACTGAGGTGGCGACCCTTAAGCAGGCGATGTCTGAGGCTGAAAAGAAAACGTCCGCGGAGTGCATCGAGCAAGATAGACTTGGGGCTCAGGTCGGCGAGGTGCAGAAAGAGCTTCAGGCTCTCACGAAAAAACATGAGAGTTTGGAGCTTGAGTCAAAGGTGCAAGCATCCGAGCTCGCAACGGCCCTTGAGACTGCCAAGTCTGCCAAGGCCGAAGCCTAAAAGGCCCTCCAAGAGTTGGAGGAGATGACGAAGATAGCAGCGGGTAAGGCATTCTTTATGCAAAGCAGAAATATAAAAGTAAACTACTTGTTACTTACCCGAATCCGGAGCTCTCCAGGGGCATTTGCAGATCTTCCCTGCAGCGTATCCGACGCCGCCGCATTCTACCAAGCTGAAGAGGGCAGCTCGACGGAGAAGGTGTTCTGGTCTCAGTATTCTGAGGCCGGACACCCTGTGCCCTTGAGCGACCAGCTGAAACAGCTGGTCGAGCTCCACAAGGCAGCCGAACAGGCCATGAAGGGCTTCATAGTTCGGCTGTGGCTCGGAGAGGCCCTGCCTGGGAGCTATTTCAGGCTGGTGCGGCGGCTGGTGGAGGCCTGTCCGAGGCTCGAGGTCATCAAGCGCTCCGTCTGCATCGAAGGTGCCCGTCGGGCCCTTGCCCGTGTAAAGGTGCACTGGGGTAAGCTGGATGGTGAGAAGCTTGTGAAGGACGGGCCGCCGCTGGGGAAGGAGCATCGCAAGCCCGAGAACTACTACAAGGATGTTCTTGCAGGTGCCCGCCTTGTGGCAGATGAATGTACCAAGGATGTGATTTTTGAATGAACTCGCACGTGTTTATCCTGTGCGCTGAAAACTTGTTCATATGCACTAAGCAATGCTTATTGAATTTAAAATATTACTTTCTGTGCGGCCGTTTATCAAAAAATTGAGAGATGGCCAGTCGTCGGCTTCTGCCCCCATGCCACTAGTGCTGGGGTGTTCGGGATAAACCTGAGCGCTCTTTTTCCCATATTTTGGTCCTTCGAGGGAGGCGCTCAGCACAATGAACCAGGCAATCGGACTATAATGCTTGAACACTCTCACTTAGCCATATAACTCTATAATTTTAAATCTCGGCAAAGCCCCTAGTTCGGAAGACCGAGTTCGGGGCGCTATCCACGCCTTGGCCGGACAAAGCCAGCTCCTCGCTCGAAGCGGCATAAGTCTTTAGGGACTCGAAAAACCTCTCGAACAGTGACCGGTCTCTCGCCTCATCATGACAGTCAGTTTTAGATTTCTCCACTGAGGTGCTTAACCCAGCTAAACCGGGGCACAATCGCAGTGGTTCTCCTAGTGCTACCTTAGCCGATATAGCGGAACGTAAGGCACCAAAACATAGGAGCCGGGCAAACCCAACTATTGACCCAAATCATGATTCGGAGCCGATGCATATAGTGCTATAAGTTCGGGGTGCCGCACTTGTGAAAGTGTACGGACTTCTCACACCATAATGAGGGGTACTGAAGCCCCTGGCGTGTTTGTCGTACCACGGTATACGGGTGCAATCATGTCATTTAATAAACATATATGTGAAAAGAGGATAATGCAAAAAATAGACAAAAAGCTATGCATTGTTTATAGAGAGGCTATTTATCAAAGCCGAACGATACAAATAGTGCGATAAGCAAAAAGATATTGGACTATTTAACATGTCCTGACCAGGGGCAGGCTGCGGAATTGTATTCAAAATAGGTATACCGCTTGTAACAGAGACCACCTGGGAGTTCCATAATGCGGCATGGCTTGTCTGCCTCCCTGGATCTTGCATCGTTTGTGCGGCAGTCGAATTGCCGAACATGTCATCCAAAGTATGGAGTCCTGAAAGTAAGAAAAAATTAAAAAAAGACTCCGGCAGCCCCTAGTACGTTTTAAGCCGTATTTTGGGTGTGCCGTTATTGTGCCCCTTCCCCTGTGCCCATGGTATTTCAAGGTCGTAGTTATGTACGCGAGGCACTAGTTTCGCTATGTCGCGAGAGCTGGGGTTGGGGCCGCATTGCTACGCTTGCTCAGAGCATGCCAGGCGGTCCTGCTGTGGGTTACTCTGGGCGTGCTTGGCAGTGTCTGGCTTTTTAACGGCTGGACTGGAGAATTGCCTAAGAAGGCTACTTTGTACTTCCGCTGCGAGAGCCGCCGTGTGCTCCTCCGTACGGAGGGAGCGTTCGGTGTTTCCATTGACCGTGATTACTCCTCGAGGGCCTGGCATCTTGAGCTTGAGATATGCATAGTGCGGCACCGCATTGAACTTTGCGAATGCGGTTCGTCCGAGCAGGGCGTGATAGCCACTGTGAAACGGGACTATATCGAAGATTAACTCTTCGCTTCGGAAATTGTCCGGGGATCCGAAGACCACGTCAAGTGTTACTGAGCCTGTACAGTTGGCTTCTACACCTGGTATAACGCCTTTAAAGGTCGTTTTTGTGGGCTTAATCCTTGAGGGATCTATGCCCATTTTCCGCACTGTATCCTGGTAAAGCAGGTTCAGGCTACTGCCGCCATCCATGAGGACTCTTGTGAGATGAAATCCGTCGATGATTGGGTCGAGAACCAATGCGGTGAAGCCGCCATGACGGATGCTAGTGGGATGGTCCCTTCGATCAAAAGTGATCGGGCAGGAGGACCATGGGTTGAACTTTGGGGCGACTGGCTCCAACGCGTATACGTCCCGTAGCGCACGCTTCCGCTCCCTCTTGGGAATGTGGGTTGCGTATATCATGTTCACCATCCACACTTGTGGGGGAAAGCCCTTCTGTCCATTGTTGTTCGGCGGCTTGGGCTCCTCCTCGTCGTCGCTGTGCAGCCCATTGTCTTTGTTTTCGGCTCTTAACTTGCCTGCCTGCTTGAACACCCAACAATCCCTGTTAGTGTGATTGGCTGGCCTTTCGGGGGTGCCATGTATCTGGCACAAGCGGTCGAGTATTCGGTCCAAACTGGACGGGCCCTGAGTATTCTTTTTGGATGGCTTTTTCTGCTGACCGGATTTATAGCCGTGTCTTCATTGCTGTCGCTGCTAACGCGGCGTTTTTGCTTATTCAGACGTGTCCTGCCACTTTTGTCCTTGCTATCCGAATTACCAGGGTTCTTTGATAAGTTGTTACTACGAGCTAGCCAGCTGTCTTCTCCCGCGCAAAAGCGGGTCATGAGTGTCGTGAGGGCTGCCATAGATTTCGGCTTTTCCTGTCCCAGGTGCCGGGCAAGCCACTTGTCGCGGATGTTATGCTTGAAGGCTGCTAGGGCCTCTGCGTCCGGACAGTCGACTATCTGGTTTTTCTTTGTTAGGAACCGTGTCCAGAATTGCCTGGCCGATTCCTCTGGCTGCTGAATTATGTGGCTTAAGTCGTCGGCATCCGGTGGTCGCACGTAAGTGCCCTGGAAGTTGTCGAGGAATGCGGCTTCCAGGTCCTCCCAAGAACCGATTGAGTCTGCTGGCAAGCTGTTAAGCCAATGCCGGGCCGGTCCTTTAAGTTTGAGCGGGAGGTATTTGATGGCGTGTAGATCATCGCCGCGTGCCATGTGGATGTGAAGGAGATAATCCTCGATCCATACCGCCGGATCTGTTGTGCCATCGTATGATTCGATGTTTACGGGTTTAAAACCCTCTAGGATTTTATGATCCATTACTTCATCCGTGAAGCATAGCGGGTGTGCGGCGCCTCTGTACTGGGCTATATCACAACACAGCTCGGAAGAGCTATGTCTGTTGTGTTTGGCCCGGCCAGATTTGTTGTATCCGGAGTGAAGATCATCGTCACGTGCCGTAGGGCGCCTACGCGATCCGTAGATCGATCTTGTTTGTCTTGCCTTATCCTCCAGTACGTCTCGCAGGTCTGGCGCATTTTCCCGTGCCTTAGTTGAGCGGCGTCGGGGCATGGCTTCTGTTGAGGGCCGAGAGGCCTCTCTGTCGCGGCCGCGAGGTGGCCGGTCTGCCATGTCGTGCGCTGGTAATGTAGGTGCTTCCTCCTCTGATCGGGGTAGCGGCCTGCGCTTTGGGTAACTCTTGGAGGGGCGTTCGTGTTCATACTCTTCGGCTGCAAGGACTTCAGTCCATCTGTCAGCTAGCAAATCTTGGTCAGCTCTAAGCTGTTGCTGCTTTTTCTTGAGGCTGCTTGCCGTGGCTAAAAGCCTGTGTTTGAAACGTCTTGTTCGGCGGGGTCTGATGGTATGACGAATTCGTCGTCATCGAGGCTTGCCTCGTCTTCGGAGGGAGGCATATAGTTATCATCCTCGACCTCTCGGTCTGCCGCTCTCTCATGAGGGCTGGCTTCTCCATCTTCCTGTGCCGAATCTTGCTGGGGTGGGTGTTCTTTGGCGCTATCTGGGGTAGTATTATCTCCCGTGCCGGAATCACCATTTTTGCTTTGGCGGGATTTAGAGCGGCGCCGCTGACGCCGGTGCTTTGGCTGTTTCTTGAAGGTGTCATCCCCTGCTGTTCCATCACCATCTCCATCTTTTGGAGTATCCACCATATATATGTCATATGACGAGGTGGCCTTCCAGCGCCCTACAGGTGCTGGTTCCTATTCGTCTCCTACATCGTCGTCCATACCGTCGATGTCTTCGGAGCCGAAGTCAAGCATGTCGGTTAAATCGTCGACAGTGGCTACAAAGTGGGTGGTGGGTGGGCTTTGAACTTCTTCATCGTCCGTATCCCATCCTCGCTGACCGTAATCCGGCCAGGGCTCTCCTGATAAAGAGAGAGACTTGAGAGAATTCAGGATGTCGCCAAAAGGCGAGTGCTGAAAGATGTCCGCGGCGGTGAACTCCATTATCGGCGCCCAATCGGATTCGATTGGCAGGGGCGCGGGGGGTTCGGAGTCCGGGGAGGAGTCCAGATCCTCGGAGTCACGGGTCATGCAGAGTACGGGGCTGGCGTTCGGCTCGATCGCCTTTGAGATCGCAGCCCCCGAGGTGACGTCCAACCGCTCATCCTCGATTGGCACAATAGGCTCCGAGTTAGGGGTCAGAACCGGTGCGTGTGCGGCCTCCAGGACACTGTCCGGAGGCAGAGCTAGATCATGCCCCTCGAGATAGTGCGGCGTGCTTGGCCGTGGCTCGAACCCGTCGAAGATCAAGTCTCTGCGGATGTCAGCCGTGTAGTTTAAGCTTCCAAACCTGACTTGATGGCTAGGGGCGTAGCTTTCGATCTGCTCCAGGTGGCCAAGCGAATTGGCCCGCAGTGCGAAGCCGCCGAAGACGAAGATCTGTCCGAGGAGAAAAGTCTCACCCTGGACCTCATCGTTGTTGATGATCAAGGGAGCCATCGGGCCTAAAGGGGACGACACAGAGGAACTCTCAATGAAAGCACCAATGTCGGTGTCAAAACCGACGGATCTCGGGTAGGGGGTCCCGAACTGTGCGTCAAGGCCGGATGGTAACAGGAGACAAGGGACACGATGTTTTTACCCAGGTTCGGGCCCTCTCGATGGAGGTAATACCCTACTCCTGCTTGATTAATATTGATGATATGGGTAGTACAAGAGTAGATCTACCACGAGATCAAGGAGGCTAAACCCTAGAAGCTAGCCTATGGTATGATTGTTGTATATGGAGTTGATGTCCTACGGACTACAACCCTCCAGTTTATATAGACACCGGATAGGGTTAGGGTTACACAGAGTCGGTTACAATGGGAGGAGATCTTGAATATCCGCATCGCCAAGCTTGCCTTCCACGCCAAGGAAAGTCCCATCCGGACACGGGACGAAGTCTTCAATCTTGTATCTTCATAGTCCAGGAGTCCGGCTGAAGGTATAGTCCGGCTACCCGAACACCCCCTAATCCAGGACTCCCTCACCCGCTCCCTCGCCCATGCGCGCGGTGGCTCGCAGGACGAGGAGAAAAATTTACTACTCCCTACGTTTACTCCTCGTCCCTACTACCTTGGTTATAGAGATTATATCATATTGTTTGGAATATATATGTCCTTTAGTAGATTTCAATATGAACTACTAGTACATAATCCAAACACTGATGTATATAGACGTATTTTAGAGTGTAGATTCACTCATTTTGCTCCGTATGTAGCACTCTCCCTCGCCCCTCGACCCTCGCCCACGTGGTGGACGTGCGGCAATTCATTCGGTCTCATATAGCCACAACGATATATACCGCACTACCATTATTGCTCGACTTCTCGAAGAGGCGAAGAGCCAATCGCAAGGTCAATATTTTGGAGATGCCAAGTGCAAGGTTATAGGAGAACAAGTAGTAGGTGCCGCGTCATTTATAATTAAAGTTTTTTTCTTCAGTGGCACGTACGCAATATGATAGGTTCATATGGAGAGAAAAGGAGTACATAGTTAGGACGGGCCAGCCTACACAGTTGCTTGCTGGGGTTGCTGTCTTCACACTCTCTCGCACAAAACGACTGTGGCCACATCTCTAACATCTCGGCAGATCACGTCCGCTTGGGGAAGGGGTGGATGCTTAGTGTAGATGCGGTGGCCGTCGCCGACGGCAAAAACCCACTGTCGGCACGTCCCGATCAGGGGTCCCCGCCGTTCTCTCTCACAAAGCCGGTGAGGTTGCCTTCGTACCTTGCTCACTGCCACGACGTGGGCAGTTGCCGCCTCCCGCCGCCCTCCTCAAGGTTGAGCTACGTCCCTCAGGTACAACTCCCTTTACAGCTGGCTTGCACCACCTGCTCCAGCTGCCCACATCACTCCCTGTGGATATTTCTCTACTTCTTTGCCCCGCACATACCTCTACTGGCTTCTACATACTGTATTTGTGATGAGTTTATGTCTCATCAACTAGTCCCAGTAATCTTATTCTAATCACGCTTGTTCAATTTCTTTGCCACAGGGATGCTCATCTCAATTTTGGTGAAACTGCACAAAATCATCCGATGGTCAAAAGGTTGCAAACTTCATTTATTAGGAAGCTCGAACGTTGCCAGCAAATTGAAGCCTGGTCAGGGTTCACGGTTCAAGGGCTAGGGACTGCATGGATCGTTTTTTTTTTCTTTAGCTGCCTCTGTTCCTAAATAAGTGTCAACTTTAGTAGTAGTACAACTTTGTACTAAAGTTTGCACAAAGTTGAGAAACTTATTTTGGAACGGAGGGAGTACATATTTGCTATGATATGTCAGTCATTGAGATGCAATAGCATGCATGTTAGTCTCCTTTGTATTTGATGAAATGTTGCAACGGGCAACCTTGGACGCAAGATACATGTAACAGAAGCTGGAAGCTTCATAGCATTGTACAAATTTATCTCGCTGATAAATTACAGTACGTACTATACTAGTACTTCCTCCGTTCCTAAATATAGGTCTTTGTAGAGATTTCACCATGAACCACATGCGGATGTATATAGATGCATTTTAAGTGTAGATTCATTCATTTTGTTCCGTATGTAGTGGAATCTCTACAAAGACTTATATCTACTAGTAATAGCTAGCCCCCACTACTAGGAATTCTCTATCCTCTCCTTGAGCCACGTCATCAAAATTGATGTACCCGTTAGATGAAGTAAATCAGTCCATAATAGCCGTCTGATCTTGACATTGAGAGGCTCCGCACTAAGCCACATGAAAGCATGCAGAAATACCATGCCACATGCATGTGAGTGGGTTTTAAATCACATCAGCATGTCTGCATGCAAGCATGCACCGGTAGCATGCATGTAAATGAGCTTTTAAGTCCCATTAACATGTCAAAAAGAAAAATATAATCCCATTATGCAGTAGGAGTTCAGGAGTTGGCTGATCTTTTTTCCTTACGTGGGATGATCTAAATGATGGTGGGAGTTTATGTAGTTTGGCTACCACATTTGTCATGCGGTTATAGAGTTTTTTTGTTCTATGAAATCGATAATTTTGCGCAGAGAGATATACCGCTGTTCCGCGCCAACGCGCGAGGACTCATCTAGTAATATTTAGGAATGGAGGGAGTACTATGTAAAGAGTTAGGTGTCGCACGGTGATAATAGTGTGAGGTGGGCCATGTAATCACTGAGCCTACATGTTTTCACTGCTCTTACACCCCTCTGCTGTAAGAATGGATAAAATTGTAGTCTAGTAGTAGTATACCTCCTTTCGCCGAAAGCGTGGGACATCCAGCAGTCCAACCACCTCAGTAAAAAAGACCAATGAGCCGTCAAATCACATAGACCCAGCAGTAAGTTGGACGGACGAAGCAACCATCACTCTTGCGCCAGCGAGAGGTCGCGTCCGCTCTGCCCAGGCATGAATGCGGCACCGATCCTTTGGAGCGGCGCTGACCGTTTCGGGCGGGAAGCGCGCGCGGGCGATGGAGGGGCTTTGGGTGGGCCAGGCTGGTCAGGAGCGGGCGTGGCAGCTGTCCGCATGTCCCTACCGGACACGCCCGGAAACGAGAGGATGCATCGACTCTCACGGCTAAAATCGTACACTACACAACATCTCTCTGTAGGAGTAGGTCGATCTGTCGCTCTCTCTAACACACATATGGTGTTAAACACACACACACACACACGCACATGCATGCACCTTGGTCCCGTTGCACCTTCTAACGTGACTTATTACACCTAGTAAGTATACGAGATACGGTGGCACACTGACTTAATTCGAATATAAGTGGCCAAAATTTGTGTGCATGTTATAATAAGGATTCACTTAAAATAGTATGTGAGCGAACATAGGGATCAATTGGACAGTGTTTCCGAGTAGTAGCGAGATGTGTGAGGTAAGATACACCGCTGGCGCTTTTAATTTTTCTTATTAATTTGTTTGTTTCACCCTCTGACTGGTGGGACCCAACTACTACGTGGAGAGAGGTAAGGTAACTAAGGCTGCATTATTTCTGCACCACTGTGGATAGTCTTACCACCAAAGCCACATGACACGATTATGATTGAAATCCCAATGACTCCCACACACACACACACACACACAAAACATGGCATGCTTGTCACACGAATGCAGGAATGTATAAAAGGTTATTTCCCTCTCGTTGAATATAACGGGAGGGTTGTGTAGTTGGTTAGCCTGTTCGCTCACTCTCTCGCCCTCTCCCATTGGAGCCTCAGCGCTTGTAGTTGCTCTCTTCACACTCTCTTGCCCTCTCCAGATCTAAACAAGACTTCGTTGGCCTCTCTCTCCCCTCACTGCTGCTCAAAGAGCCGGCAGGATCCGTCCGCCGAGGAGGGAAGGAGGCTTAACACTGTCGCCGTCAGCGAGGGACTACCGGCGCAGCTGTTCACTTTCCACCCAGCAGCGGTGCGGGAGGACCTTCGACCCCTTCTTCTTCGCCTCCGTCCCGTCGCCCACTGAACCATGCCCCAAGAACCTTAAGGTATAATTTACTTACTCCACATGCATTGCTCTAGCTGCATGTATACCATGAATCTAGGACGTGGTTCAAAGAGGAAAGGAGTGGGGGAAAGTAGTGGGAAAAGTTGTATATAGCATGAATCTAGGACGTGGTTAAAAGAGGAAATGAAGGGGGAAAGTTGTATAGCATTAATCTAGGACGTGGTTCAAAGAGGAAAGGAATGGGGGAAAGTAGTGGGGAAAGTTGTATCGCATAAATCAAGGACGTGGTTCAAAGAGGAAAGGAAGGGGTGAAAGTACTAGTTCAAAAAGGAAAGGAAGGGACAAGGCTGTAGAGTTTGAGCAGGACTAGATTTGCTGCGCTCACATAGGGAAAGGCGTCTAAAGATAACAAAACCGGGACCAACACAAATATGCTCCTTGGTTGCTTGTTCTTTGTTGCAACAGACTATGCATGACCACAGTACATCGGTAGATGCACATGGTGCTGGTGCGTCCACTGTCCCGTGCAACTCATTAGCTATTGTTAATCTAAGGCCCTGTTTAGATAAAAACTCCCTAGTCCCTACCTGTTGGGTTCCAGGGACTAAACATGGACTAGAGGTTACTAAATGACATGCTAAAAGACCATGTTACCCCTAGTAATGAACTAATAGAGACAAGGTGCGATGCGTGGCAGGGGAAACTGTTGGAAAAAGTCCCAAAAAGACTCCCTCGGGGTCTTCTTTCTTTAGTCCCAAATGCCCACTTTTAGTCCCTAAAAGTCCCTCCTCTTTGGTTTAGATGGGACTGACACGGAGTTTTTTTAGTCCCTACACCAAAATGTCCTTGTAAACAAACACCCTCTAATAATGCCACTGGAAAATTGATGCAATGCCACAGTTAAAAGCAAATTACATGTTTAATGAATTTTATTGTTAATATAATCTCTATGTTAATATTAATCAATGCCACCGTTTGAGAAATGCTACTGTCTTGCTTTCTTTCCCATTTAGATAAGGTAGATGCTTATTTTTGTTGGCTTCTGTGTCATCCACCGTTATTGACCACTAATTGTTTCCTTTGCACCTCTGTGTAAACAGGGTTATCTGCTTCACCTCGTTTCCATTGTGACCTTTTGTTACACTGCACAAAACACTTTTGTTTTAAGAGTGTTTTGTGCAGTTCAACCAAAATGTCACACCGACAACGTTGCTTGATTGCTTGATCTTAGTGGAACTGTACAAGAGGAGATCTTACTTCCTATCCATTAAGGCGAATTTGGTTCAGATCTTCTTCTTGTGAGTTGTTTGAATTCCGCATCATGAGAGGTCAGTACTAGCCTTCTTTCACATGATTCTGCAGTGTGCATTCATATGTTGTGCTACTTGTACGATAATGTTGCTTAATTTTAGTGAACTGCACAAATGGAGACAAGACTTCCAATCTGTATGTGCACCGTAATATCCCATTGAGGTAAGATAAGGATATTTCACAATGGCTGGCCTGTATTTTGCCACTTTCATCAGAAAATTAAGTTTAGTACTATACTTGTGCTCCCTAATTGACATGCCAAATCTTACATTGAAGGCGAAGCTTGTTTGTTATTGAACCAAGTGATGAAGGGGAAGAAAAACAAAAATCAACTCCCGGTGCTATCATGAAAAAGTGGTATTGTCCTTGAGAAGTGCTTCATATGTGCTGTTTTAAATAATTCCTTTCCTTTTTTCGAGCAAACAGTGATGCTAGCATTTAGTAGTCCTCTTGTCTTTGCACAACAGGATCATCTTCCTCTGAAGAAGAATATGGAGTACGTGAAGTGACTAGTTCCGATTATGCCAGAATGAAGAAGCCCTATATATCTTATCATCAGAAGGAGCAGTTGAAGGATGGTTACATTACTCCCCACAAGACCAAACTAACTTCAGCTCAGAAGGACTGACAAAATCTCCATTTTTTTGCTGTGATGCGCGAGTACAATGTTGTTCTAGGATTCTTTCTGGTGAGTTCCATTTTTCTAAAAGTGTGCTCTACATGGACCATGTATGTGCCTGTTGAAACTGTCAATTTATAGTACAGTTTGCTCTATACTAATCACCTTTTTGTATTTGTGCAAACAGGGGTGCTCAGCTTGATTTCAATGGGAACTGCACAAAATGTTCATGAATACATCGAATCATTCATTTCCACCACAAGAAAGGAGGTGCCGATAAGTTCAAGGCGTTGCAACATATAAGGGCGAAATCATACAAGCTACGCGTGAATTTGGTTGATTTTGGTGGAACTGCACAAAAAGAACAGCTGGTTTATTTAGCACGAGGTGCCATGTCAATGTCCGAACTGATGGCAAACCCTGCCAATTCCACAATCATAGGCATTTGATATTTTGGAATGGGACAATCTTGTCAAATTTTGCTCATTGATTTTAGCAAGACATGCGTTTGATATTTTTGAATGGGACGCCCATGCTGTCAGCAGTGTCGATCAATTTTTCTTTATTCTTTAGTTGTGAAGTAAATATTGCCTCTGACATGTGAGTCGTTGAGATGCATAATCATCGATTGTTTTGAATGTTCTCTATGAATTGCCAGGCCTGTGTGTTTTATTGCAATGTACAAAAACGCTAAAAACCTGCTCAAACTCTTTGTACTCCTTCTATTCCTTTTTACTTCGCACATTGTGAAAGTGCATACTTTTTGTATAAGATTGGTCAAAGTAGAGATACTTTGACTGTAGACAAAACTTGTATGCAGACTAGAAAGGACCGGAGGGAGTACATGTGAAACTGCTGCAAACAAGGTGATCACCCTAGGAATAATGCTAGTACATATTGTTTTGCATGTTCGTCCAATGCCAGTGATACAGGAATTCGAACTAATCGAAATAAATTCATTCATACACGGTTGGATTTCATATAAACATGCCAGATTTCATTACATTTCATACATTCTTCAACTAAAAAGGGCTGCGCTGGAGGTATAATTAATTAACCGAAGCTACCCACCTGTGTCCCGCTGAGCCGAACAGAAGCTTCAGTGACTTAACTGCAGGTGCAGTTGCGTAACTGACATGTGGTCTGTTGGGCCCATGTGTCAGTTAGCCAACTGCACCAGCAGTTAAGTAGAAGCAGCGTTACTCTCCAGCAGAACTCCCTGACTCCACGTCGCCGCCAAGAAGCTAACCGGCCATCAATGGTCAACCCGCCTAGCTTGGCTTCAACAGGAGGGTAGCAGCGGTGGCCTTACTTGGACCCGAGCGGCGGCGACCTACCGTGTTCTACTCTTCCTTGTTTTCTGTGTGGCGCGGCCTCGTTGGCAGCGGGACGGGGCCTCGGCGGAGCCCGCGATGTCCTCTGTCTCGTTGCCGGCGGGCGGCGCCTCAGCGGAGCAGTGGAAATCCTCCCCCGCGTTGCCGGCAGGGTGGGGCCTTGGCTGAGCCAGCGATGTCCTCTGGATCATTGTTGGTGGGGCGGGGCCTCGGCGGAGCCGGCGGTGTCCTCTGCCTCGTTGTTGGCGCCGCGGGGCCTCGGCGGAGCAGGGCCTCATCGACGCCAGCGGAGCGGGGACTCGTCGGAGCCGACATTGTCCTCTGCCTCGTCCTCAGTCTCGCCAAACAGCGCCTCGCCCGCTTCATCGCCCTCTTTGCTAGCCTCTTTGTAGGCGGCCGTAGCCTCCGCCACCCGCATGCGCTCCCGCCAGCGCTCGAGGCGGCCATTGCGGGCAGAGCGGTACGAGTCGAGCAACGCCTCCTGCTCCGCCCGCTCCACGGCGATCTGCTCCTCCGCCTGCAGATGCTCCTGGAGGAGATGGTGGTTGTAGGCGGCGTCGGCCTGCGCCTCCCGGAACTGCTCCTGACGCATCTACCTCACACTGTCCATATATTGGGCACGGGCCTCGTCTATGGTCATGGTGCAATGCACCGGCGAGGATGGCGCGGAGGAGGGGGTTGGCGCCGGATCGTCGACTACCATGTTCTCCATTGGGACGTCATCGTCCTTCGGCTGCCTGCCGGCCAGCCGGTCGGCAGCAATGGCTGCCATCTCCTTGTGGTACATCATCCGCCCATCTCGAAGAGTGCTGGAGCGCGAGGAGGCCATGGTGGGCAGTAGTGGTGTGGACAGGAGAAAGGGAACGGATGCGGATGACTGCGGCTATGGCCGGCGCAGCAGTTTATATAGCAATGGTGGGCGGGCGGAGGGACGAACGTGTGGCGCCAGAGTAGCCGCCTTGGCAACCGCGTATCATTAATGTGGGCGGCAGATGGACGGACGGACGGCACTTATGTCGTTTGAAGGCGGAGCAATCGCCTGCACCGGGAAGCGGGGCGGGCGGCGCTGACTGTTTCGGGCGGAAAGCGCGCGGGGGCGAGGATATGACTTTACTTGGAGAGGATGACAATGGGGACCCACCAGGTCCATAGCCTCACGTACGCAAGTGCCTCCTTATTATATATATATATATGTATATATATATATATGTATGTATAAAACTATACTCCCTCCATCTAGGTGAATAAGTCGTATTAGAAGGTGCATCACGACCTAGGTGCAAGCAGATTGGTGGAAAAGAAGAATATTTCTCTCTTCTAAACACAACATTTAATCACAGCAGTTAAGAGGATGCCTTATTAGCTACCCATGCAGGCCATCGTAATTCATAGCATGCAAAGCGCTTTTATTTCTTGCCTAATAACCGCATGGACGTGCTGCATGCATTGGTCCTTGCCCGAGCAAAAAAAAGGGAGGAAAGGGGTTTCCACGGGAGACAACGAGGCAGAGGTGGAAGCGCTCGCTGGATTTATTTATTTTGCTTCCCCCTGGTTTCCTAACATCACGGTCCCACACCATTGTCAAGCTATGTAGTACTAGTCAATAAATGAGAGAATTGCACAAGAAGCGGCAGACAGCTGGGACCAAGCAGCTCGAGCAGTATTTGTGTTTTTGAGGTGTGAGCACTGCAGAGTTTTTCGATGTTTAGCCCAGATATTAATTTTTCTCCTCTAAACAACAACGAAAACATCGCTGCAGGTATTAACTGGGCAGGCTCTGGCCCGTCTAGCCCAGGCCAGATATCCAGCCCAGATATTAATTATTTTCAAGCTGAAAATGGCTAGCCTAGCTGTACTTTTATTAGGAATACCCAGGCAAGGTCAAGTTGTTGTTCTCCGCCCCGCTAGGTTGCAAATCTTTCCTATGAGTGATGCATTAGGCTTAACAAGAAAATGGGCTTTAAGAAATAATAAATGCGATGTAATTATAAAACTGGGCAGTAACTATAAAAAATGCACCAAACACATGATTACTTTATAAAATATTATTTTTGGATATTGAAAATTTTAATTTCATTAATTGTTGCGAGCGCAATGTTTCGTTGGATTTTTACGTAATATAAAATTATATTGAAATTGTATTTAATCTGACTAGAAATTTCGGGATAAAAATATTTCGGATCCCATCAAAATGTGGGACATTTTATTGAATTCTGTTTTGAACGGTTGGTTGAAATGGGCTGTACTTTTAACAAACTGTAAATGGGCTGTAGTAAATTCCATTAGAATTCAAAAAAGGGCTACACATTCTTACAAATCTCAAATGGGCTATAAGTTCTCTGCCACACACTTCTGGCCTTACTAAGTTGACGCGTCCCCTAAAAAAACAGAGTTGACACATATGCAAGGCTTTGTCAACTTATAGTCAACACACGGTTCTAGCAGCAGTGGCCGTTGGATGTCCATCCAACGGATGCCGTGCTTCTTCATCAATCTCGGATATTCTAGCTTCACCCGCCCAAAAAATGATTCCTCCCCCTGACATCTGGGGCTCACCGTTTCGGAAGCTGACCTGTGGGCCTACTAAGTTGACGTACCAAGGGCTTTGTCAACTTAGTCAATATAAACGATTCTAGCTGCAGTGACCGTACGATGTCCATCCAACGGCCGTAGTGCTTCTTCAACCTCTGGTCTTCTTGCTCCAGCCGCCCAAAGCAGCGCCGGTCGTGCCGCCTGCTCCTGCCTCCCGTGGCCGGCTGTGCTGCCGTGGAGGCCTCACCGCCCCCTACTATTCCCACCGCTGTCCAGGCCCTACGGTGACGGCAGCCTCACACCGCAGCCGAACGAGTGAACCCTCATACTCCTCTCCGCATGGGCATCCACTGCCGCGTCTTCACCGGCTCCGCGTCGTCCCCTTCCTAGGCCTCGCCGTCGTCCACCGCCCTGGTGCTCTCGGCGCGGCGTGGTCAACATGGAAGGAACGACTTCCATCGGACATGGACTGTACGTGGACAGGCTGACAGCTGGGTCCACAGCGGCATCAAGGAAGTGCCTCCTTATTAGGCGGAAAATAATGATTCCCCCACCTGACAGCAGGGACCCACCGGACGGGCCACCAGTATTTTGCGAAAAAAATCGTTTCCCCCTGATTGTTGGGACCCACCGGACGGGCCACCGTATTTCGCGAAAAAAACGTTCCCCCCGCTGTCAGCTCGGACCCACCGGAAGTGCCTCCTTATTAAGCACAAAAAAAATGAATACTCCCCCGGCTAGCTGGGACCCACCTTGCTGGGAGGCTGACTTGTGGGCCTACTAAGTTGACGGGGACGAAGGGCTTTGTCAACTTAGTCAATATGAACGATTCTAGCTCCAGTGACCGTACGATATCCATCCAACGGCCGTAGTGCTTCTTCAACCTCTGGTCTTCTTGCTCCAGCCACCCAAAGCGGCACCGGTCGTGCCGCATGCTCCTGCCTCCCGTGGCCGGCTGTGCTGCCGCAGAGGCCTCACTACCCCCTACTATTCCCACCGCTGGTCAGGCCCTGCGGCGACGGCAGCCTCACACCGCAGCCGAACCAGTGAACCCTCGTAGTCCTCTCTGCGTGGGCTTCCACTGCCACGTCATCCCCTTCCTAGGCCTCGTCGTCGTCCACCGCTGTGGTGCTCTCCGCGCGGCGTGGTCAACGTGGTCAAGGAATGACTTCCATCGGAAGAGTATTGTATGTGGAGAAGCTGACAGCTAGGTCCACGGCCACAACACAGTTTTTTTTGTGATTTGCCAAGTAAGTCGCTTTGTCAGGCCTGTTGGGCTGCAAATCTTTCAAGACGAGGAGAGTTTTCATTCTGCTGGCCGAGAAAATGGCTCATCAGTAATGAGAAATGGGATGTACATTTTTAAAACACATCAAACCGGCAATTAGTTTCAAATATCTTTTTTTTCATTTCAAGATTTTAAATTACATTAATTTTTATGCGTGGAGAATTTGTTGGATTTTATATTTATATACTTTATTTTTAAAATCAGTTTGAATGTGAGTCGAAATTTCGAGATTAAAAACAGCTCGGACCGCACCGAAATATGCCAAATTTCGTATAATTTTTTAATCGTGGCCACAATATGGGCTGTAATGCTAACAAAAAGAATATGGGCTCCAAAAAAACCTTAAGAATTAGCAAATGGGTTGTAAATTATTAGAAATAATGGCAGATGGGTTGTATGCTATTTTCCACAGATTTGAGGCTTTCCTAAAAAAAGGTTGATGCACAAGGATTGACTGTTGGATGTCCATCCAACGGCCGTCGTGCTTCTTCAATCTCTGCTCTTCCTGCTCCAGCCGCTCAAACAAGCGCCGGCGGCACTGCCTGCTCCCTCCTCCTCGTGGCGGGCTATGCTGCCGCGCGGGCCTCACCGCCCGACCGTACTCCCATCGCTGGCCTAGCCATCCCTCTACTCACCCACACCTGCTGTTATTCTCCGGCGACGGCAGACGAACCAGTAAACCCTCGTACAGTCATACTCCCCTCCGCGTGGGAAACAACTGCCGAGTCTTCCCTGCCTCCGTGTCGTCCCCTTCCTAGGCCTCGCCGTCGTCCACCGCCCTGGTGCTCTCGGCGCAGCGTGGTCAACGTGGTCAAGGAATGACTTCGATCGGACATGGACTGTACATGGAGAGGCTGACAGCTGGGTCCACGGCCGCAGCAAGGAAGTGCCTCCTTATTACGCGGAAAATAATGATTCCTCCACCTGACAGCTGGGACCCACCGGACGGGCCACTGTATTTCGTGAAAAAAACATTTCCCCCTCACTGCTGGGACCCACCAGCTACATCTTCGCACGCAAGGAAGTGTGTCTGGGCAAAAAAAACGATTCACCCCCTGAGTGCTGGGACCCACCAGATACATCTTCGCAGGCAAGGAAGTGCCTGACAGTCGGGACCCACCTGGTCGAAGCGTACGTAGCGTTGTCATTCTAGCCGCGAACGTGTACGTACATACTGGTCGTAGTAGAGGCGCGCACGTGTCATAGTAGAGGCGCGCACGTAGCATGTACACGTACGTACAGCGGCCAGGGTGCAAGAAAGAAAATACGGCCACGTATGTGTACATATGGGCGGGGTCTCGAACGCCTACTCGTGCATACGTACGGCCAGGGCTCGTGTACATGGCTGGGTCAGAACGGAGAAACAACGTTGTCATCATGTTCATGGGGAGGCAACAGAATGCGTCGTGTTCATGGGGAGGCAACGGAATGCTCGTGTTCATCGGGAGGGCTTGTACGGAACATGCGATGGAAACGAGGCCTGGCATACCGCAGAACGGAGGAAACGTCCTTGTGTTCGATCGGCCACGTTCGAAACGGGGTCCTGTTCATCGGGAGGGGTCTGGCATACCGCAAAATGGGGGAAACGGACCTCCTATGGTCAAAACAGGGGTCCTATTGATCGGGAGGGGTCTGGCGTACCGCAAAACGGAGGAAACAGACCTCCTACGGTCGAAATAGGGGTCCTGTTGATCGGGAGGGGTGTGGCGTACCGCAAAACGGACGAAACGGACTTGTGTTGGAGCGCCTCCAGCCTCCACGAGCTACTGTTCATCCACCATCGACCTCCTCCAGCCTCCACCTACGACTGTTCATCCACGGGCTCCTGTTCATCCAGCCTCCACCGCGCGCTACTCCACCGGCTACTGTTCAACCAGCCCTCTCCACGGGCTCCTTTTCAACCACCCCTCCACGGGCTACTGTTCATCCCGCCCTCCACCGTCTACTGTTCATCCTGCCCTCCACGGGGTGGTCCTGTTCATCCAGCCCTCCACGGGGTCCTGTTCATCCAGCCCCAACCGGCTCGATCGATCGGGGTCCTGTTCATCCAGAGGCAACACCACGGGGTCCTGTTCATCCACCCCCACCGGGAACTATTCATGCAACCCCCCTCCCCCCGCAACGCTCACTATTCACCCATAGGCAGCATCGATCGGCTTCAGTTAGCAGCAGTAGCGAAGGAATCGCTCGATCGGGTTCAGTTAACAGCCATCGATCGATCGCTCGGGTTCAGTAATGCGTAGCCTGCAGTGCAATCACTCGGGTTCAGTTAGAGCCCAATGCCTCGCTCGGGTTCAGTTAGAGCCAACGCCTCGCACACACACACGTACGTGTACGAGAGAAATGTGCATCGCTCGGCCCCCGACCTCCCACCATAACCGGGAACTCCCCGAAATTTTCGTCCCCTCGCTTCTACCACGGTTTTTTCCGTCATGGACGGCCCAAAGAATGTCATGCAACTGCGTCTCCGGACCGCCCAGGACGAAAATCCCATTTTCTATCATGATTTTTTGTCATAGAAGTAGGAGCCCACCACATCTATGATGATACCGAGTTTTGTCACAATTATCGTCGTAGAAGTGTCATATGTATGACAGAAAAAAATTCGTTCAGCCCAAAATGTAACTGATGTGTCTTTTTTTTGTAGTGCACACGTCAGCGAAAGGAGTGGGACATGAACAGCGTGGTAGAGCCCAGTGTAAAAAAATAGCGTGGTAGAGCGTCTCCACTTCTTCCACTTCTGGGTCGGAGACCACACGTAGTAGTACTTAGTGGTATGAACGATACAAAGTGCGACCTGGAGACAAAGACACGTCTAGTTGGGAGGTCTCGGGGCATACACGTAAACAAATATAAAAGTTAATATGTGCCTCCAACTAATATAGTAGTAGTAGAGTACTTATGCACGTACTCCATAACATCACTGTGCATTGCACGTACAACATTTAGTGGTAGTACATAGTAAGATACAAATTCCGCCCAAGAGTTCCCTTCTCGACCTACTTTTGGGTGTTTGGTAGAGTGTATGGAGGGTGCATGAGTCCACACTAGTTTGGCACAAATACACTAGAAGCATGCATGAAGAGATCATGCATGAAGAGGGGTGTTGAGTTGAGCATGCATGAAGAGGGAACAACTATGCTGAGACGAGAATGCAACCAAACACACCCTATATGCCACGCATGTTCATACCATTTGTGCCTTTCTACTTCACTTACTGCGCTACATTACTCAGGTTCGTACGTCCACTCCTGGGTACATGTTCGTCTCGTAGTTCCAGTCCCACCTGTTCTTCATATAGATGGAATGATCCTTGCATAACACGTGCACCTTGATGCTAGATGTCTCGCGTGTTGGCAAAAGGATGAACAAAGCTCACGTAAAAAATAGAGTGGAAGAACATAGATTCCAGACGATCGAGAAGGAGTAAGGAACCTCGTGGTGGAGCGTCTGCACTCATAATATTTAATATTATTCAACGATATAAAATTAACCAGTCATCTCCACAGTGGACTGGAAGAGTACGAAACACGGCAGCCCAGTGTAGTATCATACTAGTACATGGCTAACCCACGCTATCACCATATTTCTTGGCTTCCGTGCGACACCTATCTCTAGTAATCCAGCAGCCTGTATCACTTCTCCCTCCTCGTCTCTATCAAAGTGCGGCGGGCTGGCGTTTCTGCCGTCTATTGAGGTCGGTTAACTATCACATGTTAGCGACATACCAAGAGCATTCTAAAAAAATTCCTTTCACATTCCGTTTTCAAAAAGAAAAAATCCTTTCACGTACGAATTTGCCTGTATGCTTTGAGCAACTTGCATGTCCTATACTGCTCATGTTTGATACTCTAGCTTAGCTAGAGGTTATACTAACTCATGACTAACCCTGAACTAACTGTAGCCAAAGAGGTGTTTGGGTGACAGGGTTAGATTGACAATAAATGCACTTCGTGGAGAGAGAAAAGTGATTTTTCAGTGGTCCCAATGAGAACTATCTCCAGTTAGCACCTCTTGGGTGGGATAGTTTTTTTTGGTGGGTTCGGTGCAACTTGCTCCAATTTAAACCCTCATGCTTGGATAGTTTAGGGCTATTTGAGCCCCAACTAGCTCAAACTAACTCTAACCCATGGATCCAAACAGGGCCTATGGCCAGTCTCGACGCGGAGCAGTCGCGTGCACCGGGAAGCGGCGCTCTCTCGGCCGTCGCACCACTTCAAAGCCGGTGCCAGTGAGAGGTCGCCTCTGCTCTGGCCGGGCATTAAGGGCATCTACAATGCAGGTGCTAACGCCAGGCGCCAGGGTCAAGATCCCGGCCGTTTCCTCGTAATCCCGTCCAAATCCTAAAATTTGGTTAGCATCGATGCCATAAGAGTCGTCCGGCGCTAAACGAGCTGCCCGTTCTATTTTTTATGCGTAGCGCCCATACGCTGGCTCTCACCGTTGCATGCCTGGACTCCAAGCCGAGGCGCTAGGAGAAAAATCCTTTTTTATTCCTAATCAAGCGCCTGATTAGGCACCTTGCGATGGAGACGCCCTAATGCGGCACTGACGCTCCAGGGCAACGCTGGCCGTTTCACGCGGGAAGCGCGCGCTGGCAAGGGAGTATAGGTTTTGAACCGTTTCAGGTGTAGTACTCGTAGTTTGCAAAACTACTAAATTATTGCACTCAGTTTCCTAAGAAATTGTGGTAAAAAACGTTACTCCACAGCCCGCTTCCCTTCTCCTTCCTCTTCCACCGCCCGCGCACGTCCGTGGGAAGTGACCGGTCAACCCTTATATAGGAGTGCTAGCACAAAAAGATGCATGCATGACCACTAAAATTTCCATATTAAAGCGCCGCTCCGGCGGGAGTATGGCGTATGTTGTTACCTTCGGCCGGCCCATGGCTATCAGGCGACGGCGACCAGAGAAGAGGCGGCAGGAGGGGAATGAATGCAGCTACTGTTTGGGTTCGCCTTCCGGCTTAAATAAATGCGCAGCATCACGTGTACCCGCGGGTGCACAAATTGTAACATACGTGTCTGCTTAAGTGGGCGTCACATAACTGGTGTGTGTGAGAGAGAGAGAGATTCTGAGAGACAGAGTGCGTGTGTGCGACTCTACTCTTCGGACATGTACTCAACCTTTTGCATCGGGATATAAGTATAATGGTATTTACTTTAGCTAGTGATTTACGTGGCCATGTTAACGTGGTTGTGTCAAAAAATGTCACTTCCTGCTCGTTATTTGCGTTATATAATTACAAGCAAGATTCTCGTGCATTGCACGGAACATCAATATGCATTTTTTTACAGAACACCTGCTGTGATTGACCCATGCTGGAGTAATCCCATGTGTAAAAACAAATGATATCTCAAGAATTTTATCGGAAAACTGGTATCTCGAGAATGTCATCGAAAAAATGAAAGATGAGAGATAAGGCGAGGAGGAGTAGAGCGTGGTGGTGACTGGTGGTCGGAATGGGCGGAGGCATGGGGATGGATGGCGCCGGTAGGTGGCAGCGGCCACCATGCATGCTAGATTGTTCCAGAGACTTATTCCTTTTTAATTGCTGAGCAATGAGGTTGTGGGAGATAATGATGTGGAGAGAGGTGTCGGTATCTTTTGTAAAATTATCATAGTTTGCTTTCTATCCTCAGATATAGATCATACGGTCTGTATTACAAGATGGTAGGCACACCATCACCACCGACTCGTTTTTTATAAGGGTACAGATGATAAGTTTGCTGACTACTAAAGTAAAGTGGAATTTGTCCATGTTATGAAAGTAAATAAAGGTGATTGTTTATGATACGGGTAAGGTTGGATGAAGGGTGGTAGAAACAAATGCTCCACCTAGAGCATGTGTGTGTGAAATGGAGTCTTAGTGTGTGTGGGGGGGGGTGTGTGAGAGAGAGAGAGAGAGGAGAGAGAGAGATGGAGTCTTAATTTGTGTGTGTGAGAGAGAGGGAGAGAGATGGAGTCTTAGTGTGTGTGGGGGCGTGCGTGCTTGCTTGTGTGTGTGTGTGTGTTTGTGTGTGTGTGTGAGAGAGAGAGAGAGAGATGGAGTCTTAGTGTGTGTGTGTGTTGGGGTGTGTGTGTGTGTGTCGCAGGGTCCTGTGTGGCAGATGTAATTTAAGTGTGCATGACTTTCATCATAGAGAGGTTATGCGTATGGCAGAGGCCACCAACGATGGGGTGCGAGAGAGAAAATGCCCATAGAGAGGGAAGAGAGGGTGTGTGCGCGTGAGAGGAGTCGACTTCGAGAGAACGTGTTTGTTCGAGAGACACCGAGGAAGACTACTATATATCGAAGGTGCATGTAGGTGGGAATTAAACTAAGGGATGGTCTTATTGGTTTCGGGGATATAGGGGAAGAGTGAGAGGCGGTGGGTAGCTAGAAGGAGATTGTTAAGTGTGAGTGTGTGTTTTACCCATCCAGGCGGAAGTTATGTGCACAAAAGAGGAGAACAATTCGATGTGGTGTTAGGATTGAGGGTAATTAACTACGTATGGAGACATAGAGACCTTGAACGTGCATGTGTGAGAGGTATACATGTATATGTGGGATGTGTGTGTGTGCGCGCGCGCATGATCGAGATAAAAGAAAGAAGACATAAGTCATAAGATCAACGACATGGGAGAGACGGATCGGTATGACAATATGCATGCATGTGAGAATGCATGGAAGAAGTCCCGACAATTGAGCATGTGTTTTTGTCTTTAAGAGATAGTGGCATGGGCTGGAGCATGCATCTATGGAGAGAAGAGGGAGTGAGGCGCAATGATTGTGCAAAAGAGACCAACCTATAAATGCATATGTATGGAGAGACATATATAGTGTGGGTGATAGGAAGCAAGACTCTGTGCGAGAAAGAAATGTTGACGGAGAAACTACAGATAGATACAGAGATGGAGATGCTAGCTAGAGGGACATCCGCTAGTTTGGGTGTTGGAGATGACCATCGGGTGGTTCAAAGGGTGAAGTTATATATGTGTGAGAGGGCACTTGACTGCATGTAGAGAGAAACATATGTAGTGTGCGTGATAGGAATCAAGAGTGAGGGCGAGAAAGAAGGTTGATGGAGAAACATATAAATAGAAAGATAAAGATGCTAGCTAGTGTGCGTTAGAGATAGGAATCGAGTGGATCAGAAGGCTGGGTTATGTGTGTGGGTGTGAGAGAGATAGAGAGAGGGTGCGTGTGAGTCACATACAAACAGATATCAGAGAGAAATGAGATCCAGAGAGACAGAGTTTTGTGTCTGCAAGAGAGAAAGATATTTCACAATGAGAGTGATAGCTAGAGAGACATACGAGGGAACGCAAGATATCTCTAGGGAGAGAGGGTGTGTGTGAGCGACATATAAGAGAACAATGGAGAAATATGAGACCCTGGGAGACAGAGTCTGTGTTTGTGTGTGAGAAAGAGATATTGAAGAGGAAGAGTCATAGGTTCTCATATCTAAGGAGCGAAAGACATCTCTATATGAGGGGTGTGCGAGTGGCACACATGGGAATAGTAGAGAGAAATGAGACCCCGGGAGACAAAGTTTTGTGTTTGTGTGCGAGAAAGAGATTCCGCATGGAGAATCATAGTTAGAGACACATAGCAGGGAGCGAGATATACTTAGAGAGAGAGTGATGAAGGTATAGGGAGAGAGTACCGTCAGTGTGTTACGAAGATAAAAGATCATTGTCGACATACATGTAGCACGAGAGATACCTGAGAGACGATGAACGCGTATAGGTCCAGAGAGATAGTCCTATATAAGCATGAGTGATAGCTATATGAGACAAATATCTGGATTAAAGGGGATTCAAATATTTAAACTGGAGATCACGACATCGATAATATCATAATGCAAATTGGTGTATGAAACATGCATATTCATTTGAATTTGGGCACATGTGTAATGTTATATAGTTTATCAATATTGGTGATCCATAGATTCTTCAATTACAAACAATGCATGGTTTATACGCAATTAATGTCTAAACGGGATTACACTATATGTTGCGTGTGTGAAACACATTATACATGTTTGAGAAGTAAAAAACCCCGCATGAAACACACATTAATTGGAGACAGTTAGCGAGGAATGCATACATTGGATTTCAACATAAAGTGGTTTCAAATATTTGAAAATCCAAATTGATGGATACAACCTTATGAATCTGAGATCATGCCATTTGTAAACCATATTTATGTATAAATGGTGTTGTGCTTTTGAAAGTATATATAAAAAAATGATGTATATAGAATGTAATTCCAATTGAAAATGGATCCCGCCCAGAAAAAAATAGAATACAAACGGGATTCGAATTGAGTTGGCACGGTAAACGTGCACTCTGCAAAATTTGAACGAAGCGGGGAAAGTCGCAGTAGCCGCCCGAAACCAAAATCTACGAGATGGAAATCACTACTGCCTATCCCTGCCACGCAAAGCCTATATGCTGGATTTCTATAGGTTTCGATAGGGGTAGGTTTGTAATTTGACCCAAACGTGACGTAACCGCCGCTAACCCGGATTCATACACGGTGGGCGCCAAAACACAGTGTGTCCTTGGCTGAAATCGACTCCCTCCCCGATTCATATTCATACACGGTGGGCGCCAAAAACAAACTCTTGTCGGCAAATATTTGGTGTATGCAAGATTACCGTCTTATCCCCAACCGACTAGTGTTGTTGTGATGTAGTAGAAATTTGAAACGGGGGCTAAGTTTGTAAATTTCCTCGCATTTGAGACAAGCGCGCCCTGAATACATGGTTCCCCCTTCCTCTCTACCTCCCTTTTCCCCATTCGTACTCCGTGGGCGCCAAAACACCCTCTCCATCCAACCCTCCTCCGTCCGCCGCCGTCCGCCACCCCATCCACCGCCGTCCTCCTCCACCATGCCGGAGCTGATACCCCGACGCCGTCGTCCATTACAAGAGATCGACCTCTCTCATCCACGGCTTCGGACCGGGATCCTTGCATCCCGTCCTCTCGCTTCATCCCCGCCGTCGTCCACCTTGCCGGCGCCGCTCCTACGACCGTCTCGTCCACCGCACCCCGCCGCCACCGTCTACCCTCCTAGATCTGCTTCCACGCCGCCGACAGCCATCGCTACCGCAGCACCGTCAAATTCTCAGCAGATGCGTACATGGCGCCGCACCAGAGGCGGTACTCTTTCGTATCTGCTCAACTTATTTATCGCAGCAAGAAAATAGATCGCCACTGCTTTACTCTGATTTCTTGTCTTGGTTGCGAAGTTGCCTTTGTCTGGTTTGCACCTTTAAATCCGCCATGGCATGCTCAACACCATACTCGCAATGCTTATGGTTTTCCCCTTTTATATTCCACACTAGTTAAATCATAGTAGACTAAATTTCAAGATTGGGTCAGTCGATTTTTCAGAGCTCGCCGGAGTTCACTGGTGCGATCGAAGGGGCTCGGGTGGGGATGGTGGTTGTGGGGGGCGGTGGTGGGGCCTCGTCGAACAAAGAAAACTCGACATGGGTGGGGGCGGGGGTGGGGGTGGCGGAGGAACACTGGCGGTGGGGCCGGTGGCTCGGCCGGCGGCCCGTGCGGTGTTCTATATGGGAAGCACAGTCTGTTCCTTGTCAGGAAGGGGAGCAGGGGCATCTACAGTCAACAGCTGATAGAACTGGCCTGTACATGATCGATAGGCTTTCAATTACTAGCGGCAATACAACACCATAATTTCCAGCCAGTTCCACTTTCCCGATTTATATATCCTGGTTATGGTGTACCCCTGTTATGTACACTATGGGGCTGTTTGGTTTGTGACTACCTTTGCCAAAGATTGCCACACATAGGTTAGGCAAGTTTGACCAACTTAGGTGAGTGTTTGGTTCAAGCCACATCTTAGGCAAGCCACACTTCGACCCCACATGGCATACACACAAAAAGTGTGGCAAGATTCCCTTAGGCTTGTCAACTTGTGGCTCTCATTTTGATGAACTAACCTTAGTCAAGTTTGGCAAAAATGTGTGGCAAAGTGTGGCAATGCTAGTCCTAAAACCAAACAGCCCCTATGATCTGCCTAGTTGTTGTGTGCTCTTGTTATCATGGTTTGGCAATAAACTCTCTATACAGTATATTATGAACCTATCATCTGCCAGCTATCCTTACTTCTGGAGCCTATTTTTTGTGTACTTGTGCCAGATTATATAAATGCACGCACCATATTACAGCACACATGAGCTCTCTCATCAGAATCCAGTGATAGCACACAAGTGTTTACAGGGGCACCCCTATATTAGAATATCATCTGCATTACAAAGATAATCTCACAACTATTTATGTTTTCATGGTTCTCAGATATTATACGCAATTACAGTGAATATCAGAATCCGCGCATCAGAAGAATATTGTGGAACACTGCAATGACTTACAAAATTGGCAGCAAGGCATTGAGTGCCATTCTGTAAGCAATGAAACTCGTACGCTCCCCACCTGTTGATTCTTGTTCAGAATATCATCCTAATGACTATTCTAACCTCGAGGAGTCAAAGGCAGATGGCCTGTCCTGTTCACCCATCAAGGTGCCTGTTCTAATTTGGCAAGATTTTATTGATTGTGTGTATCTTGCATATGTTGTCTTGCATTTCTTCTACTTTGTTGCACCGCCATCTGCTTAGTTTACTCATCATATATGTCGAGATGCCATGCCCATCCATTATCAATACATATTCCATCTATCATCATACCATGTTTTTCCACTCAAATGCTGTTCTTGTGCATCAGACATCAAAAGGTATATGACCGACTCCAGCAGACTGTACCCATACTTCACTGGCCACACCACTAGCCCCACCACACAGGACCTGCACTCCAGCAAAAGGTATACCGATTTCATTTGCCATAGCACCAGCTGTATCACAGAAAAATCCCACTCCAGCAAAAAGTACAGCAAGTCCACCGGCCGAAGACCTATCCCAACTGCAGAGACGGCCAATTCCTGCAGATTGGAACCCCATTCCATTTATTCCCAGTTTAAAAGACAATGCTTTCAATGTTGTTAGGGACTACGTGCATATATTCCCATCATGGGAAGATTATTGTGAAGACAAACACCATTTTCACATCTTCTTGTCCAACTTCCGTGTAAGTGCTATTATTCATGGTTATTATTTTCCTGTTTTCTGCTGATTGAACACATCAATGATTTACATTACATTGTTGTAACTAGGCGAGGGTCAATCTGGATAGTCATGACGAGCAAAGCTTGCTTGTGCTTTTCAAGGAAGCATTGCAGCAGTATTGGTGTTACCTGAGGAAATCACACTTTGATGGCAAGTCTATAAACGAATTTCCGGTGAGGTCTCCTATGCTAAATTTAGAAGACATTGAATGGAAAAACCATGTTATGCACTGGTCTCGTTCCCAGGATGAGGTACTATCTATGAAATCACATGACAATTTGAACTTCTACTTTTCCGCATGTGCCTTACGGATCTTTTTTGCAGGAAATCTGCTCGAAGAAGAATTCCGGTTTGACAAGAACGACAGGATATCGCAAATATGTTGCCCGCTGCTTTGCTCTTGTTAGTACCTGTTGTCCTGTATCACTGTACTTGCATACATACCTGGTTCATTATGTGACAGCAGTATGCATGATAGCTTGCTTATCAATTGTTCACTCCAAATTATCTGATCTTTATGAATGGTTACATTAGTGTAGAATATATCCAATACCAATGTTTTTTAGCTCTGCATTGTTCTTGTAAGTACATGTTGTCCTTTATCAGTGTACTTATAATGATAGGTAGTTGTTCATGTACCATCACTCTGCAGCTTATTTTCCTTTGCCCTCCATTTTCTACACATCATATCTATATTTACTCTTACCATAAGGTTGTTGCTGAAGAAGTTTGGCTGTGCATTTCTCTTGGCTGTACCTTTTGCCTGTATCACTGCACTTACATTTATAGCTACTTGGTTATGTAGCATCACTCTTCATCTTATCTTAAATATTCTCCATTTTTTCGTATATTATCACATCTATATTTACTCTTAACAAAATGTAGAATAAAGGAAATGCTTTTGAAGAAGATTCGGTGGTAAACTTCTTGAATTGCCCCCCCCCCATCAGCATGGACAAGGCCTTTATAGAGCCTGTCTTCACCAATAATGTAAGTTTGTCCATCTCAAGCCTTCAAACTTTGTTGTATATATTTGGTTAGGCATGACTGCAACAGCTGTTTATTTTTGGTGTTTGCATCAAATTGCTTGTTTAAAGTTTATTATATGTAGTTCATAAACAAAAGTTCATCCTTTCTCAATTTAAGTTTTCAGTTGTACAACCAAGTTCCTTCTTCATACCATGTAAATTAAACTATACAGAGCAAGTGATCTTCTTTTGCACTGCATGTATGCTTCTGTTCTTCATCTGTAATCCAGTGGTGTGGTGAACCTACCCACTACAACACAATGTCATATTCTGCAATGTCTTAACTATGAACAATGTCATATCATTCTACTATTATTTAAACCGTCTCTTTATTTGCCAATCTGAAATGGTATAAATTGACAGCACACTAACCATTGATACTTATGAGTTCTTGATCTGTAATCCAGTGGTGTCGTGAAGCTGCCAACTCCTTCACAATGTCATTTCCTGCCATGTCTTGACCTGAACAATACCATATTGTGTTAATGCAAATTTAAACTGTGTCACTTTATTCGTCAGTAAGAAATGTGATGAATTGTCAGCACTGATACTTTTATGTGCAAAACTTGTCATCTGTCTGCTTGTTTATCTTTCAGAGTGAGGAAGATATAAGTGTTGAACAAGCGCAGTCTCATCATCTTGCTCAGCTGCTTGCGTTGCAGCTCCCCAGCAGGGCTAACCTTTCTTGAACTCTATTGAAGTGCTGTCAGTTTTGTATATTATTTTGTCAGCGTGTTTATTTGCACTGGTGGCGATCTTTGATGCCCAGTGTATGTAATCTGCTGTCTGCTTGTGCTTTATTATCATAGTGGCGAACTTTGATGCCCAGTGGATGTAATATGCCGTAATTTCTTTATTGTATAGTATAGGTTTTTTCTTATTCACGATGCTGCAGTTAATTTACTGTATATATATCCCGTCTTCGCACTAAACCAGCCAAACCGTAAAATTACGGTACATAATCGGGCCGTCATGCAATCACGATGTAGGTTGGGCCTGAAACATGCCGATCAGCTCACGGACTGGCAGCAGCCCGAAATGAACCCCGGCCCATGACTGTGCGAATCAAATCACGGGCTTTTAACAGGCCGAAAAATTGTCTCAGTCCTTGTTTGGCCCAATCAGATATCGGCTGCGAGCAGGCCGGATGCAAACTGGGCCGTAGTTAGGCCCAACTATATGACGGTCTTTTAACAGACAAAAATTAATGTAGGGCCGAAATGTTAAACGGGCCCTTAACAGGCCAAAACTAATATGAGGCCAAATTACTAAGTGGACCTTTAGCAAGTGGGCCCAAAAGCATAATGTCCAGTTGACGGGCCGAATCTGATATGGGCCATAATTAGGCCCAAAACCTCTTAAAGGGCCGGACCTGATCTGGGCCGTAATTTGGCCCAAAACGTGGTAGGCTTTTAACGGGCCGGAACTCATATGGGCCACTATTAGGCCCGGAGCGTGGCAGGCCATTAATAGACCGGATCAAATACAGGCCGGCATTTGGCCCAAAACATGGCAGCCAGTTAACGGGGCGGCCTACTAGGGTCCTCAAAATCTTGTGGGCCTACAGGTGGGCCGGCCCATTAATGTCGGCGAAATCTTGTGGGCCTTTAGCTGGGCCGACCCATTATGATCCGCAAGCATTTTGTGGGCCTTTACCTGGGCCGACCTATTATGGCGCACAAAAATCTTGTGGGCCTTTACCTGGGCCGGCCCATTATGGCCCATGAAATCTTGTGGGCCTTTAGCTGGGCCAGCCCATTATGGTCTGCAAAATCTTGTGGGCCTTTAGCTGGGCCGGCCCATTATGGTCCGCAAAATCTTGTGGGCCTTTAGTTGGGCCGGCCCATTTAAACTTGTTGGGTCGTGCCATGTGTCGACGTATCATAGGCGCCTTCTGTCCCGATGTTGAGCCGACACATGTTTCCTCTAGCCAATGATGATTTTACACGTGGAAAATCCCCATTGGTCGGGGCTGTTAACGGGTTATCGGATCCAAAACCCGACCTGATAGCTTAACGGCGTTCCGTTACGGTGGATGCCACGTGTCGGTCACCCTTGATGAAAGCACTTCTGTGACGCGTGATTTATCGTCATGGAAGTGGACACTTCCGTGATGATAATTTTGGTAATGTCATGGAACACTTCTACGGCAGCACAGGTATGACTATCTTGATTCTGTCATAAATTTGTCATGGATGTACATGCATGACAAAAAAGCGACCTACTGTGACAAACACGTATCATCATGGAAGTGTATTTTCTTGTAGTGATATTATTCAATAGCAATTCAGCTTGATTAACAGTTCATTCCCTGAAGACACAACCAGCACAACTATCCAGGTGGTCTTTGGAAGCATCGGTTAGTCCATTATAAAAGATATCAAGTATTTCATTTTTCTTGAGAGGATGATCAGGCAAAGCATTAAGTAATCGGAGAAGCCTCCCCCAAACTTGTGGGAGACTCTCTTCTTCAATTTGCACAAAATTATATATTTCTCTTAAAGCAGCTTGTTTCTTATGAGCGGGGAAATATTTAGCACAGAAGTAATAAATCATATCCTGGGGACTACGCACACAACCAGGATCAAGAGAATTAAACCATGTTTTAGCATCACCCTTTAATGAGAACGGAAATAACTTAAGGATATAATAATAGCGAGTTTTCTCATCATTAGTGAATAGGGTGGCTATATCATTTAATTTAGTAAGATGTGCCACAACAGTTTTAGATTCATAGCCATAAAAAGGATCAGATTCAACCAAAGTAATTAACTCAGGATCAACCGAGAAATCATAATCCTTATCAGTAATAAAGATAGGTGAAGTAGCAAAAGCAGGGTCATATTTCATTCTAGCATTCAAAGACCTTTCTTTAAGCTTAGCTAATAATTTCTTAAGATCAGATCTATCATTGCAAGCTAAGAAGTCTCTAGCAGTTTCTTCATCCATAACATAACCCTCAGGCACAACAGGCAATTCATATCTAGGGGGAGAGTCTTCATCATCACTTTCATCAATATTATCAGTTTCAATAATTTCATTCTCTCTAACCCTAGCAATTTGTTCATCAAGAAATTCACCTATTGGCACAGTATTAGCAAACATAGAGGTAGTTTCATCATAAGTATCATGCAAAGTAGAAGTGGCATCATCAATAACATGCGATATATCAGAATGAATGGCAGGAGTAGGTGTCGCAAGTTTACTCAAAACAGAAGGTGAATCAAGTGCAGAGCTAGATGGCAGTTCCTTACCTCCCTCGTAGTTGAGGGAAAAATCTTGGTTCTTTGATCCTTCAAGTTCTTCATAGTGATCAGCAGATATAAATCCCAAGTGACTCAAAGAATAGAGCTATGCTCCCCGGCAACGGCGCCAGAAAATAGTCTTGATAACCCACAAGTATAGGGGATCGCAACAGTTTTTGAGGGTAGAGTATTCAACCCAAATTTATTGATTCGACACGAGGGGAGCCAAAGAATATACTCAAGTATTAGCAGCTGAGTTGTCAATTCAACCACACCTGGAAACTTAAAATCTGCAGCAAAGTATTTAGTAGCGAAGTAATATGATAGTAGTGGTTGTCGGTGTCAAAAACGGCGGATCTCAGCTAGGGGGTCCCGAACTGTGTGTCTAGGGTCGATGGTAACAGGAGACAGGGGACACAATGTTTTACCCAGGTTTGGGCCCTCTCTATGGAGGTAATACCCTACGTCCTTCTTGATTGATCTTGATGAATATGAGTATTACAAGAGTTGATCTACCACGAGATCGTAATGACTAAACCCTAAAGATCTAGTCTGGCTATGATAATGATTGTCCCCCCTCCGGACTAAGTCCTCCGATTTATATAGACACCGGGGGATCTAGGGTTACATAAGGTCGGTTACAAATATAGGAATCAACTTATTCGATTGCCAAGCTTGCCTTCCACGCCAAGGAGAGTCCCATCTAGACACGGGTGCAGTCTTCGGTCTTCGCGTCTTCACAACCCATCAGTCCGGCCCATGGCTAACAGGCCGGACGCCCGAGGACCCCTTAGTCCAGGACTCCCTTAGTAGCCCCTGAACCTGGCTTCAATGACAAGGTATCTGGCGTGTAGATCTGTCTTCGGCATTGCAAGGCGGGTTCCTCCTTCCGAATTCCAAGATAGTCTTCGGACGAAACAAACGTGTCTGGATCTGCAACACACACCCGTAGAGAGTATAATATTTCACGAATCCAATCTGCTAACAACTTTAGTAACGTGATGTCATGCTTGCCCGGTCATTATTTCGAACTGGTTCCCGTCCCGCCGTTCCACGTTTCGGGGCGTGGTTTTTGTTGGCACGTCCTGTCGAAGCAGAGATCATGTCCCCTAATCGCAGGATTCTCATCAATGCGAGCGTGGGTAACCCAACCGTCCTGCGGGGAAAGATTCCTTAGGAATAGGTAGGTTCTCAGGCTTAGGAGGAGGCGTTCAATACCCGTTGTCTTTATAAATGAACCAAGGGCCATCTATTTTACGCCAAACCTCTCCTCGGCCTTCCCAACCTCGAGTTCTAGCACCCCAGGTTCAACTTCATTGCTTCAAGCCTCCCCGTTATGTCTGGACCCAGCCCTCAAGGCCGATGGGTGGCTTCCTCCGTTACAGAGGAGGATATTGCAAAGCTTCGGGCGGCCAGATACTTGACCACGAAGATCCACCATAGGCTTCCTGCTCAAGAATAGGTTATTTCGACCTCCAGATCTGGCGAGAGGGTCGTGTTCATCTCCCACTTCCTCCGAGGGCTAGGGTTCGCTCTTCACCCCTTCGCCCAGGGGCTAATGTTTTATTACGGACTAGATTTTCATGATCGAGCTCTGGAATCTTTCCTCCATGTCTCAGCGCTTATCATTACATGCGAGGCCTTCCTCCGAATCCCCCCACACTTCGGCTTATGGCTCAAGACTTTTAGTGTGAAGCTGAAGGTAGTCGACGGGGAACAGGCAGAGTGTGGTGGTGTTGTAGTGAACAAGCTTACCAACATTCTCTGGCCAAAAGGCTCTTTCACTAAAACCTCCAACCAATGGCAACGAGAGTGGTTTTATGTCACGGTAGCACCAAGTGGGCAGCTATACCTACGTTCCGTTTTGGCCCTCCGCCACAGCTTGCATCATGGATTAACAAGGGGTTACTGGGGATCAGTTAACGAAGTGCAAACTCTATAGAGCCGCATCTGAACCCTCCTTGAGAGAGACATCGATCTTTGTCAACGTGATTCAAGTGATGCTAGTTCGCCAAATCCTGCCATGACAGCGCAGGTCTCGCCGCATGTGGGAGCTTAATCCAGAAGGACCACGAACCCTCCAACACTTCTTCGGCACTACGCACGAAGGGATGTGGAAGTTGTTTTTCGGGAAGCGAAAACATTGGCCGGACACGACTGAGGACGCTGGCCTTGACTGCAACCGTCGGGATACCCCGACAAGCACTTGTCTTCCGAACACCTTGTAGTTACGCATACTGTAATATGGTACTGAGCAAACTATCTTCTTCCAGGGCTGGATAAAGAAAGCGGAACTAATTCTGTGTTCGCCCCCCTGCCCGAAGGCCCAGCGAATCCTGTTTTAACAAGGATGCTGGCCCTGCCACCATACCCGATGCTTGTGGAGGGGGGCAGGGTGGAGAGGACCAAAGATGGCCTCCATCCCGAAGGTGTATCAGACATTCTGTCAGGAGGAATCAAGATCCCATCGTACGAAGACAAAAATGAGGGGGAGGTCAACGCCTCTTCCCCCCATGGAAAGAAAAGGGCCGCCTCCGAAGATTGGGAGGAAAAGGCTCCTAAGCGAGGCAAGATGCCTCTGTCGGGCGGCTCGGGCTTGGAGGACGTCGACGCGCGGTCTCATGATGAGGACAAGCCTCAGGCTAAATCGTAAGTAAACAAGGATGTTTTAGACATGACCCGTTCTTTTTCTTGTAATGCCTAGAATATATATTTTTTGCAGTTCGGCACGCAGTCTTCTTCAACAATCCTCTTCCTCAGGGGACCTTCTCCCAGAGATGATGGAAAGCGAGACGCCTCCACTGGCCTTTCCGCCCAATAGGGCGGACAACTTCGAGGTGTCGTCGCGGAGGGTCTCCCCCGACCAACAGGCGGTGCGAGTGATGATGAAGATATTACCCGAAGGTGACGCTTCGGTGGCCCAGGGTCCGGGGACCAGTAATGAAGGCCCCGAACGATCCGGTCTACAGCCGAATATGAATAAACGGGTCCCTTCAAAGGGTAGCCGTACTCCTACAGCAGCCTCCGGAGATCCATAGGCGCCGGATATACTGACGAACATGCTGCTGTAGGCGTCCGTCTTAGAGGAACATCGTATCTTGATGGGCACAGTGGTTGAAAAGGTCCTGTCCGTGAAGCGTGGATTGAATGAGGCCTTTATGGGCCTACTAAGAGGTTTCGAGGTTTGTACTGTAATATGTTCAATTGTGTTTTATTCACAAAATGCACCTGTGTATAGATAGTAGCCCCTGAGACTCTGATTGGCTTCCCGAGGGAGGCAATCAGAGGATCAAACGAAATGCCCAGGGACTGACCTGATTAATTGGAACACAGGTTGTTTCTCCCCTGACGACTGCCCGAACTACGGATATTGTTGAGCTGCAGCGGAAGCTTGATGTGGCAGGGGATGACATTGCGTTAATCAATAGGCGTCTTGACGAGTCGCAAGGTATGTATTCGGAGCAGTCCTTACACGTGCGTGTTTGTAGTATAAGCGTGATGCTGAAAAGTGCATACTGGGATATATATGGCTGCAGATGGTGTCGCCGCCGTTGAGATTCTTCGGGCGGAGCTGGCCCAGGGTAAGGAGCAGGCCCGGTTTAGTAATGCGGCTGCCGAAAAGGCATTGGCCGAGTTAAAGGCCGAACGAGCTGCTCGGCACCAAGACGCGGGGAAAATATCTGCGATGGTGCTCGAACTAAAGAATGCTACTAGCCGCTGTGAATTCCTTGAGAAGGCGAATAAAGCCAAAACGGCTGATCTTGACAAGGCCTTGCGAGAGGCGAAAGAAGCGCGGTCCGAATCTAGAGCGGTCCATGAGGAGATCCGGCAAGCTGGGGAGATTGCGGCTGGTAAGCCCTTTTTATTACAAACTAAGTTCGGCGATCTGAATTATGCTTAGCTTAACCAAGTGTGGAGCTCTCCAGACGCGTTTTTGTACCTGCCGAAGAGTTCTTCCGATGCGGCGCAATTTTACCAGGAACAAGAGGGATATGCGACGAAGAAGCTTTTCTAGTCACAGTTTAGTGCATCAAAACACCCTCTGCTGCTGAATGAACAGATGTCCCAATGGACCGAGCTTCACAAGATGTATGGCGCTGCCATGGAGAATTTCATTCCGGCTGTGGCCGACTGAGCCTATTCCGAATAGCTACTTCGGCTTGGTGCAGCGGCTTACTGATGCGGTGCCACGTATCGACGCCACAAAGCGGTCGGCGTGCATTGAAGGTGCACGGATGGCCTTTGCTCGAGTCAAGACATACTGGGGGAAGATGAAGGCCATCGATATTGCAGCGAAGGGTCCACCCAAGGGCAAGGATCATCACGCACCAGAGCATTATTTTGAGGACGTCTTGGAGGCTGCCCGCTTGATAGAGGGTCAATGTTCGAAGGCATAATATTCGAATGAACTCTGTATGAATTGTAAAAGACAATTTTTATAATCAGTCTATATTTTAGTTTTTCCTAAAGGCTTTTATTCCTCCTGTGTGGCCGTTTGTATATAATCTGAAAGTTTTCTAGTCGTCGGCTTCAGCCCCCTCGTAGGAAATACGGGGGTGTTCGGAAAAGCATCTGATCACTCTTGACCCAACATCTTGGTCCGTGTAGGAGGTGTCAATGCGGCGAACCAGGCAATCGTACTATAGGGCGTTAACACTTTCACTTAGCCATAGGAGTTTTATGGTGGGTCTACAATATAGCCCCTTGTATGTATGCGGCTTATTCATACGATGCTTTTACATATTTGACCGGAAAGAGGTCCTTCGTGTGACACGAAGGGAATCGCGAAAGATTCCAATAAGTCATTGAGTGGTTGACCAGCTCTCGCTGCATCATGACAGTCAGTTTTCGGCTTTCTCTACTGAGGTGCTTAACCAGGTGAACCGGAAGCACAATCGCCGTAGTTCTCCCTTTACTACCCTAGCCGATAGAGCGGAACGTAGGATAGCAAGCACAGGAGCCGGGCAACCCAACTATTGACCCAATACATGATTTGGAGCTGATGCATATAAGGCCAAACTCGTGACGCAGAAGTATGCTATAGAGTTGTTCGGACTTGTCAGCAACTCGTTTGTTCCCATACCGAGCCCCTGGCAAGTTATGCCGAGGTGTATGTTTAAAACCGCCGTAGGGGCAAAACTCGGTTCTTTAGAAAAGAGTGGATTATTTTTACTGGGATCTGAGTGATGTGCCAATCGTTTATATGGATAACAAAGCCGCAACCCCGGCTATTTGACATGCCAAGGGTCGAAGGCGGAGGAAAAAGGCACTTTACAGGCTCGAAATAGAGAGTGCGGTCTATAAAAAGTTATTTTGGACCTCCTGTCGCACGTCTGCGCCGCCTGTCCTCAGTGAAGGGACTCCTTGATGGAAATAGCCCTTGGGTGAGTGTACGAATCCGAACCCCGGTAGAGTCTGTGGCCAGCCATTGAGCCACCTGTGGAGAGGAAAGAGAAAAAGGAAGAATAAAAAGTAGCTAGAGAAAAGGGGAGGTTATGGGAGTACTTGCAGGTCCGTCCGTATTGTGCTTCCGCCGGCGCCCAGGATATTTTAAGTGTATAATTATGTGTGCGCGGTACAGACTTCGCAGGTATATCAGGTGAGCGGCGGAAGCCGAACTGCTAGTCCCCCGCTGTGTAGTTTGGCTGAGGAGGCCGTAGTATGGTCATCTGTACAGCGGGAGCGCTCCGTGCGTTCCCTGTAGGGGAGTGTGTCACGTATACCATGTTCACTTTCATTACTTCAGGGGAAACTGCTTCTGACCCCCGGTGTTTGGTTGGCGAGTTTCTTCACCGTCGCTGTCACCGGGCGGCCTCTTCCCCTTGTGTTCGACATTTGACTTGTCGGCCTATTTGAAGACCCAACAGCTTCTGTTGGTGTGATTAGCTGGTTTATTGGGGTGGCCATGAATCTGGCAGGGTCTATCCAATATCTTATCTAAATTGGATGGTCCGTCTCTATTTGTCGTAAATGGCTTTTTCTGTTGACCGGGTTTGGGGCCACTGAATCCGGCATTGACCATTGTGTCGTGTGTTCCCTCATTACTATTGCCATGTTTGTGTTTATTGCGTCGTGGTTTCCCGTTGCCGTCTCGAACTTCGGAAGTGCCCGGGTCGCTGGCGCTACTGCTTCTATGAGCGAGCCAGCTGTCCTCTCCCGTGCAAAAGCAGGTCATCAGAGCGGTAAGGGCTGACATGGATTTTGGTTTCTACTGACCGACGTGGCGGGCGAGCCACTCGTCCCAGACATTGTGTTTAAAGGCCGCTAGGGCTTCCACGTCCATACAGTCTATGATTTGGTTCTTTTTAACTAAGAACCTAGTCCAGAGCTTCCTGGCTGACTCTCCTGGCTACTGGACGATGTGACTTAAGTCATCGGCATCTGGTGGCCGGACATATGTACCTTGCAAGTTGTTGCGGAGGGCGTCTTCTAGATCCTCCCAGCTGCCGACAGAGTTTTCAGGCAGACTGTTTAACCAGTACCTTGCTGGTCCTTTGAGCTTTAGTGGGACGTATTTGATGGCGTGAAGGTCATCTCCGTGAGCCATATGAATATGGAGAAGAAAAACCTCGATCCATACCGCGGGATCAGTTGTTCCATCATATGATTCGATATTCACGGGTTTAAACCCTTCTGGGAATTCAAGCTCCATTACCTCGTCAGTGAAGCAGAGTGGGTGTGCGGTGCCTTTATATTGGGCCACGTCGCGATGTAGCTTAGATGGAGTCCGTCAGCGGTTTTCGGCCCGGGCGTGACTAGACTTGTCACGTCCGAATAGGCAGCCGATGTTTCGCGTCGAGGCACGTCCTCGCGATCCGTAGATCGATCTGGTATGTTCTTCTCTACTGTCCGGGTCCTGCCGAGGGTCGTATGTATAACCCCAAGCTGTTTTATCTCTGTTTTTCTTTGGGGTGAGGCAGGCTGATATTCGGCTTGAGCTGCTGCTTTATCCCGACCGCATGGTGGTCGGTTAGCCGCATTGTCCCGACCGCGTGGTACAGGTTCCGGCGCCTCCTCATCAAACTAAGGTAGCAATCTGTGCTTCGGGTAACCCTTCGTTGTGCACTTAAGGCCGTATTCTTCGGCCGTTAGGATGTTTGTCCATCTGTCGTTGAGCAGGTCTTGGTCAGCTTGAAGCTGCTGCTGCTTCTTTTTCAGGCTCCTTGCAGTGGCTAATAGCCGGCGTTTAAAGCGCTCCTGCTCGAGAGGTTCCTCGGGCACGATGAAATCCTCGTCCCCGAGGCTCTCTGCATCCTCGGAGATCGGAAGATAATTACTATCCTCCGAGTCTTCGTGTATGGCCTGTTCATTAGGGCTATCGTGCCCGTCTTCCCATTCATCCTGTTCGTATGTTGCCTCAACAGGGTCTTCATTGTCTTCGACATCGTCCGGGGTGTTGTTTTCTCTGGTGCCGGCATTGCTGCCTTTTGCACGACGTGACTTAGAGCGGCGCCGCCGGCATCTGGGCTGTGTCTCAGGAGGTTTATCCTCAACTGGATCTTCTTTGTCATCACCATTAGTTTCTTTAGGTGTATCCACCATGTGTACGTCGTATGAAGAAGTGACCGTCCAACGTTCAGTAAACGGCGGGTTTTGGCCCTGCTCCTCATCGGCATCGTCGTCTATACTGTCGAGGTCTTCAGAGCCGTAATCGAGCATGTTGGTTAAGTCCTCAACAGTGGCTATGGAGTTGGTGGCGGGTGGGAAGCGAAATTCTCCATCATCAGCCCCTAGTTCGAACCGGATATAGTTCAGCTGTGAGTCCTCCGCCAAGGACGGGTTCTTTAATGAGTTTAGCATGTCGCCCAAAGGCGAGTGATGGAAGATGTCTATGGCGCTGAATTTTAAGATCGATAAACTAACAAGTTTGGCGTCCGCGGGCTCACATTGTTCGAAACTTATGACTAGAGATGAGTCCTGAGTTCCGGTGGCACAGGTATCGTGTGAGATCAAGTCTATGCGCGGCTCCAATGCCGGGGAACCTGTGGCCTCCGTGGCGGGGTTGAGCTTCCCGTCCTTGGATGGCGCTGTCTGCTCTGGATCTAAGGCCAGAGAGGTTATAGGAGCTATCTCTTGGATGCGATCCGATGACAAATTTAGGTCATGTCTATCGGGGTGACCAGGAGTGGTTGCCGCGGTCTCGAATCCGGCGAAGATCAAATCTCCACGGATGTCCGCAACGTAGTTCAAGTTCCCAAATCTGACCTAATGGCCAGGGGCGTAGCTTTCGATCTACTCCATATGGCCAAGCGAGTTGGCCCGCAGCACGAAGCCGCCGAACACGAAGATCTATCTGGAGAGGAAGACTCCCCCTTGGACAGCATCATTGTAGATGATTGGAGGAGCCATCGAACCCCTTGACGATCGCATAGTGGAACTCTCAATGAAAGCACCAATGTCGGTGTCAAAACCGGCGGATCTCGGGTAGGGGGTCCCGAACTATGCGTCTAGGGTCGATGGTAACAGGAGACAAGGGACACAATGTTTTACCTAGGTTCGGGCCCTCTCTATGGAGGTAATTGAAGGAAATATGCCCTAGAGGCAATTATAAAGTTATTGTTTATTTCCTTATATCATGATAAATGTTTATTATTCATGCTATAATTGTATTAACCGGAAACATAATACATGTGTGAATACATAGACAAACAGAGTGTCACTAGTATGCCTCTACTTGACTAGCTCGTTGATCAAAGATGGTTATGTTTCCTAACCATAGACATGAGTTGTCATTTGATTAACGGGATCACATCATTAGGAGAATGATGTGATTGACTTGACCCATTCCGTTAGCATAGCACTTGATCGTTTAGTTTATTGCTATTGCTTTCATGACTTATACATGTTCCTATGACTATGAGATTATGCAACTCCCATTTACCGGAGGAACACTTTGTGTGCTACCAAACGTCACAACGTAACTGGGTGATTATAAAGGTGCTCTACAGGTGTCTCCTAAGGTACTTGTTGAGTTGGCATATTTCGAGATTAGGATTTGTCACTCCGATTGTCGGAGAGGTATCTCTGGGCCCTCTCGGTAATGCACATCACTTAAGCCTTGCAAGCATTGCAACTAATGAGTTAGTTGCGGCATGATGTATTACGGAACGAGTAAAGAGACTTGCCGGTAACGAGATTGAACTAGGTATTGAGATACCGACGATCGAATCTCGGGCAAGTAACATACCGATGACAAAGGGAACAACGTATGTTGTTATGCGGCCTGACCGATAAAGATCTTCGTAGAATATGTGGGAGCCAATATGAGCATCCAGGTTCCGCTATTGGTTATTGACCAGAGACGTGTCTCGGTCATGTCTACATTGTTCTCGAACCCGTAGGGTCCGCACGCTTAAGGTTTCGATGACAGTTATATTATGAGTTTATGAGTTTTGATGTACCGAAGGAGTTCGGAGTCCCGGATGAGATCGGGGACATGACGAGGAGTCTCGAAATGGTCGAGACGTAAAGATCTATATATTGGATGACTATATTCGGACATCGGAAAGGTTCCGAGTGATTCGGGTATTTTTCGGAGTACCGGAGAGTTACGGGAATTCGCCGGGGAGTATATGGGCCTTATTGGGCCATACGAGAATAGAGGAGAGAGGCCAAAAGGAAGGAGGCGCCCCCCCCTCTAGTCTGAATTGGACAAGGGGTGCAGCACACTTTTCCTTGTTCCTCTCCCCCTCTTTCCTTCTCTCCTACTCCAACAAGGGAAGGAGGAGTCCTACTCCCGGTGGGAGTAGGACTCCCCCCTTGGCGCGCCCTCCTCCTAGGTCGGCCACCTCCCCCCCCCCTTGCTCCTTTATATACGGGGGCAGGGGGGCACCCCATAGACACAACAATTGATCATTGATCTCTTAGCCGTGTGCGGTGCCCCCCTCCACCATAGTCCTCGATAATATTGTACTGGTGCTTAGGCGAAGCCCTGCGACAGTAGAACATCAAGATCGTCACCACGTCGTCGTGCTGACGGAACTCTTCCCCGACATTCTACTGGATCGGAGTCCGGGGATCATTATCGAGCTGAACGTGTGCTAGAACTCGGAGGTGCCGTAGTTTCGGTGCTTGATCGGTCGGGCCGTGAAAACGTACGTCTACATCAACCGCGTTGTGCTTACGCTTCTGCTTCGGTCTACGAGGGTACGTGGACAACACTCTTCCCTCTTGTTGCTATGCATCACCTTGATCTTGCGATGTGCGTAGGAAATTTTTTGAAATTGCTACGTTCCCCAACAGTGGCATCCGAGCCAGGTTTTATGCGTTGATGTTATATGCACGAGTAGAACACAAGTGAGTTGTGGGCAATATAAGTCATA
Source organism: Triticum urartu (assembly GCF_003073215.2). Lineage (NCBI taxonomy): Eukaryota > Viridiplantae > Streptophyta > Magnoliopsida > Poales > Poaceae > Triticum > Triticum urartu. Next base: position 376,319,375 of record NC_053027.1, on the reverse strand, counting down.
CTGCTTACCAGCATGTCACACTTTGGTTCGGCGGTATTGTTGGATGAAGCGGCCCGGACCGACATTACGCGTACGCTTATGCGAGACTGGTTCTACCGACGTGCTTTGCACACAGGTGGCTGGCGGGTGTCAGTTTCTCCAACTTTAGTTGAACCGAGTGTGGCTACACCCGGTCCTTGCGAAGGTTAAAACAGCACCAACTTGACAAACTATCGTTGTGGTTTTGATGCGTAGGTAAGAACGGTTCTTGCTAAGCCCGTAGCAGCCACGTAAAACTTGCAACAACAAAGTAGATGACGTCTAACTTGTTTTTGCAGGGCATGTTGTGATGTGATATGGTCAAGACGTGATGAGATATAAGTTTTTATATAATATGATCATGTTTTGTTGAAGTTATCAGCAACTGGCAGAAGCCTTATGGTTGTCTCTTTATTGCATAAGATGCAAGCGCCAAATAATTGCTTTACTTTATCGCTATGCGATAGCAATAGTTGCAAGAGAAATAGTTGGCGAGACGACCATGTGATGACACATTGATATAGATCAAGATGATGGAGATCATGGTGTGATGCCGGTGATGATGGAAATCATGATGATGTTTTGGAGATGGAGATCAAAGGCACAAGATGATGATGGCCATATCATGTCACATATTTTGATTGCATGTGACGTTTATCTTTTATGCATCTTATCTTGCTTTAATTGACGGTAGCATTATAAGATGATATCTCACTAAATTTCAAGATAAAAGTGTTCTCCCTGAGTATGCACCGTTGCCAAAGTTCGTCGTGCCCAGATACCACGTGATGATCGGGTGTGATAAGCTCTACGTCCATCTACAACGGGTGCAAGCCAGTTTTGCACACGCAGAATACTCAGGTTAAACTTGACGAGCCTAGCATATGAAGATATGGCCTCGGAACACTGAGACTGAAAGGTCGAGCGTGAATCATATAGTAGATATGATCAACATAGTGATGTTCACCATTGAAAACTACTCCATTTCACGTGATGATCGGTTATGATTTAGTTGATTTGGATCACATGATCACTTAGATGATTAGAGGGATGTCTATATAAGTGGGAGTTCTTAAGTAATATGATTAATTGAACTTTAATTTATCATGAACTTAGTCCTGGTAGTATTAGCATATCTATGTTGTAGATCAATAGCTCGCGATGTTGCTCCCCGTTTAATTTTTATATGTTCCTAGAGAAAACTAAGTTGAAAAATGTTAGTAGCAATGATGCGGATTAGATCCGTGATCTGAGGATTATCCTCACTGCTACACAGAAGAATTATGTCCTTGATGCACCGCTAGGTGACAAACCTATTGCAGGAGCAGATGCAGACGTTATGAACGTTTGGCTAGCTCAATATGATGACTACTTGATAGTTTAGTGCACCATGCTTAACAGCTTAGAATCGGGATTTCAAAGACGTTTTGAATGTCATGGACCATATGAGATGTTCGAGGAGTTGAAATTAATATTTCAAGCAAATACCCGAGTTGAGAGATATGAAGTCTCCAACAAGTTCTATAGCTAAAAGATGGAGGAGAATAGCTCAAGCAGTGAGCATGTGCTCAGATTGTCAGGGTACTACAATCGCTTGAATAAAGTGGGAGTTAATCTTCCAGATAAAATAGTGATTGACAGAATTCTCTAGTCACCATCACCAAGTTAGTAGAACTTCGTGATGAACTATAATATGCAAGGGATAACAGAAACGATTCCCAAGCTCTTCGTGATGCTGAAATCGACGAAGGTAGAAATCAAGAAAAGCATCAAGTGTTGATGGTAAACAAAACCACTAGTTTCCAGTAAAGGGACAAAGGGCAGAAAGGGGAACTTCAAGAAGAACGGCAAGCAAGTTGCTGCTCAAGTGAAAAACCCAAGTCTGGACCTAAGCCTGAAACTGAGTGCTTCTACTGCAAAGGGATTGGTCACTGTAAGCGGAACTACCCAAGTAATTGGCAGATAAGAAGGATGGCAAAGTGAACATAGGTATATTTGATATACATGTTATTGATGTGTACTTTACTAGTGTTTATAGCAACCCCTCAGTATTTGATACTAGTTCAGTTGCTAAGAGTAGTAACTCGAAACGGGAGTTGCAGAATGAACAGAGACTAGTTAAGGGTGAAGTGACGATGTGTGTTGGAAGTGGTTCCAAGATTGATATGATCATCATCGCACACTCCCTATACTTTCGGGATTAGTGTTGAACCTAAATAAGTGTTATTTGGTGTTTGCGTTGAGCATGAATATGATTTGATCATGTTTATTGCAATACGGTTATTCATGTAAGTAAGAGAATAAATTGTTGTTCTATTTACATATATGGTTACACACCCAATGAAAATGGTTCGTTGGATCTCGATCGTAGTGATACACATATTCATAATATTGAAACCAAAAGATGCAAAGTTAATAATGATAATGCAACTTATTTGTGGCACTGCCGTTTAGGTCATATTGGTGTAAAGCACATGAAGAAACTCCATGCTGATGGATTTTTGGAATCACTTGATTATGAATCAGTTGATGCTTGCGAACCATGCCTCATGGGCAAGATGACTAAGACTCCGTTCTCCGGAACAATGCAGCAAGCAAAAGATTTGTTGGAAATCATGCATACTGATGTATATGGTCCGATGAATATTGAAGCTCGCGGCAGGTATCATTATTTTCTGATCTTCACAGATGATTTGAGCAGATATGAGTATATCTACTTGATGAAACACAAGTCTGAAATATTTGAAAAGTTCAAAGAATTTCAGAGTGAAGTGGAGAATCATCGTAACAAAAATAAAAGTTTCTACGATATGATCGCAGAAGTAAAATATTTGAGTTACGAGTTTGGCCTTCAGTTAAAACAATGTGAAATAGTTTCACTACTCACGCCACCTGGAACACCATAGTGTAATGGTGTGTCCGAACGTCGTAATCGTACTTTACTTGATATGGTGCGATCTATGATGTCTCTTACAGATTTACCGCTATCATTTTGGGGTTATGCATTAGAGACAGCTACATTCACGTTAAAAAGGGCACCATCTAAATCCGTTGAGGCGACACCGTATGAACTGTGGTTTGGCAAGAAACCAAAGTTGTCGTTTCTTAAAGTTTGAGGTTGCAATGCTTATGTGAAAAAGTTTCAACTTGATAAGCTAAAACCCAAATCGGAGAAGTGCGTCTTCATAGGATACCCAAAAGAAAATGTTGGGTACACCTTCTATCACAGATCCAAAGGCAAGTTATTCATTACTGAGAATGGATCCTTTCTAGAGAAGGAGTTTCTCTCGAAAGAAGTGAGTGGGAGGAAAGTAGAACTTGATGAGGTAACTGTACCTGCTCCCTTATTGGAAAGTAGTTCATCACAGAAATCGGTTTCTGTGACTACTACACCAATTAGTGAGGAAGCTAATGATGATGATCATGTAACTTCAGATCAAGTTACTACCGAACCTCGTAGGTAAACCAGAGTGAAATCCACACCAGAGTGGTACGGTAATCATGTTCTGGAGGTCATGTTACTTGACCATGATGAACCTACAAACTATGAGGAAGCGATGATGATCCCAGATTCCGCGAAATGGCTCGAGGCCATGAAATCTGAGATGATATCCATGTATAAGAACAAAGTATGGACTTTGATTGACTTGCCCAAAGATCGGCGAGCCATTGAGATTAAATGGATCTTCAAGAGGAAGACGGACGTTGATAGTAGTGTTACTATCTACAAAGCTAGAATTGTCGCAAAAGGTTTTTGACAAGTTCAAGGTGTTGACAACGATGAGAGTTTCTCACTCGTATCTATGCTTAAGTCTGTCCGAATCATGTTAGAAATTGCCACATTTTATGAAATCTGGCAAATGGATAAACAAAATTGCATTCCTTAATGGATTTATTAAAGAAGAGTTGTATATGATGCAACCAGAAGGTTTTGCCAATCCTAAAGGTACTAACAAAATATGCAAGCTCCAGCGATCCATCTATGGACTGGTGCAAGCATCTCGGAGTTGGAATATGCGCTTTGATAGGTTGATCAAAGCATATAGTTTTATACAGACTTGCGGTGAAGCCTGTATTTACAAGAAAGTGAGTGGGAGCACTACAACATTTCTAATAAGTATATGTGAATGACATATTGTTGATCGGAGATAATGTAGAATTATTCTGAAAAGCATAAAGGAATGTTTGAAAGGAGTTTTTCAAAGAAAGACCTAGGTGAAGCTGCTTACATATTGAGCATCAAGATCTATAGAGATAGATCAAGACGCTTGATAAGTTTTTCAATGAGTACATACCTTGACAAGATTTTGAAGTAGTTCAAAATGGAACAGTCAAAGAAAGAGTTCTTGCCTGTGTTACAAGGTGTGAAACTGAGTAAGACTCAAAACCTGACCACGGTAAAAGATAGAGAGAGAATGAAAGTCATTCCCTATGCCTTAGCCATAGGTTCTATAAAGTATGCCATGCTGTGTACCAGACCTGTTGTATACCCTGCCCTGTGTTTGGCAAGGGAGTACAATAGTGATCTAGTAGTAGATCACTGGACATTGGTCAAAATTATCCTTAGTGGAATAAGGATATGTTTCTTGATTATGGAGGTGACAAAAGGTTCGTCGTAAAGGGTTACGTCAATGCAAGTTTTGACACTCATCCAGATGACTCAAAGTCTCAATCTGGACACATATTGAAAGTGGGAGCAATTAGCTAAAGTAGCTCCATGCAGAACATTGTTGACATAGAAATTTGCAAAATACTTGCGGATCTGAATGTGGCAGACCCGTTGACTAAACTTCTCTCACAAGCAAAACATGATCACACCTTAGTACTCTTTGGGTGTTAATCACATAGCAATGTGAACTAGATTATTGACTCTAGTAAACCCTTTGGGTGTTGGTCGCATGTCGATGTGAACTATGGGTGTTAATCACATGGTGATGTGAACTATTGGTATTAAATCACATGGCGATGTGAACTAGATTATTGACTCTAGTGCAAGTGGGAGACTGAAGGAAATATGCCCTAGAGGCAATTATAAAGTTATTATTTATTTCCTTATATCATGATTATTGGCATATTTCGAGATTAGGATTTGTCACTCTGATTGTCGGAGAGGTATCTCTGGGCCCTCTCGGTAATGCACATCACTTAAGCCTTGCAAGCATTGCAACTAATGAGTTAGTTGCGGGATGATGTATTACGGAACGAGTAAAGAGACTTGCCGGTAACGAGATTGAACTAGGTATTGAGATACCGACTATCGAATCTCGGGCAAGTAACATACCGATGACAAAGGGAACAACGTATGTTGTTATGCGGTCTGACCGATAAAGATCTTCGTAGAATATGTGGGAGCCAATATGAGCATCCAGGTTCCGCTATTGGTTATTGACCGGAGACGTGTCTCCGTCATGTCTACATTGTTCTCGAACCCGTAGGGTCCGCACGCTTAAGGTTTCGATCACAGTTATATTATGAGTTTATGAGTTTTGATGTACCGAAGGAGTTCGGAGTCCCGGATGAGATCGGGGACATGACGAGGAGTCTCTAAATGGTCGAGACGTAAAGATCGATATATTGGACGACTATATTCGGACATCAGAAAGGTTCCGAGTGATTCGGGTATTTTTCAGAGTACCGGAGAGTTACGGGAATTCGCCGGGGAGTATATGGGCCTTATTGGGCCATACGGGAATAGAGGAGAGAGGCCAAAAGGAAGGAGACCCCCCCCTCTAGTCCGAATTGGACAAGGGGTGCAGCACACTTTTCCTTGTTCCTCTCCCCCTCTTTCCTTCTCTCCTACTCCAACAAGGGAAGGAGGAGTCCTACTCCCGGTGGGAGTAGGACTCCCCCCTTGGCGCGCCCTCCTCCTAGGCCGGCCACCTCCCCCCCCTTGCTCCATTATATACGGGGGCAGGGGCACCCCATAGACACAACAATTGATCATTGATCTCTTAGCCGTGTGCGGTGCCCCCCTCCACCATAATCCTCGATAATATTGTAGCAGTGCTTAGGCGAAGCCCTGCGATGGTAGAACATCAAGATCGCCACCACGCCGTCGTGCTGACGGAACCCTTCCCCGACATTCTGCTGGATCGGAGTCCAGGGATCATCATCGAGTTGAATGTGTGCTAGAACTCGTAGGTGCCGTAGTTTCGGTGCTTGATCGGTCGGGCCGTGAAGACGTACGACTACATCAACCGCGTTGTCATAATGCTTCCGCTTTCGGTCTACGAGGGTACGTGGACAACACTCTCCCCTCTCGTTGCTATGCATCACCATGATCTTGCATGTGCGTAGGAAATTTTTTGAAATTGCTACGTTCCCCAACAGTAATACCCTACCTCCTGCTTGATTGATCTTGATGAATATGAGTATTACAAGAGTTGATCTACCACGAGATCGTAATGACTAAACCCTAAAGGTCTAGTCTGGCTATGATAATGATTGTCCCCCCTCCGAACTAAGTCCTCCGGTTTATATAGACACCGGGGGGGCTAGGGTTACATAAGGTTGGTTACAAAGAAAGGAATATAGTTATTCGATCGCCAAGCTTGCCTTCCACGCCAAGGAGAGTCCCATACGGACACGGGTGCAGTCTTCGGTCTTCGCGTCTTCACAGCCCATCAGTCCGGCCCATGGCTAACAGGCCGGACACCCGAGGATCCCTTAGTCTAGGACTCCCTCAGTGGTAACGGTGGCAAAAGTAACGGTAGCAGTTTTGGTTTTATAATGATTGTAACAGTAGCAACGGAAATGTAAATAAGCGAAGAACAGTATATGAAAAGCTCGTAGGCAATGGATCAGTGATGGATAATTATGTCGGATGCGATTGCTCATGCAATAGTTATAACATAGGGTGACACAGAACTAGCTCCAGTTCATCAATGTAATGTAGGCATGTATTCCGAATATAGTCATACGTGCTTATGGAAAAGAACTCGCATGGCATATTTTGTCCTACCCTCCCGTGGCAGCGGGGTCCTATTGGAAACTAAGGGATATTAAGGCCTCCTTTTAATAGAGTACTGGACCAAAGCATTAACACTTAGTGAATGCATGAACTCCTCAAACTACGGTCATCACTGGTAAGTATCCCGATTATTGTCACTTCGGGATTAATGGATCATAACACATAATAGGTGACTATCTTGCAAGATAGGATCAAGAACATATATTCATGAAAACATAATAGGTTCAGATCTGAAATCATGGCACTCGAGCCTAGTGACAAGCATTAAGCATAGCAAATTCATAGCAACATCAATCTCAGAACATAATGGATACTAGGGATCAAACCCTAACAAAACTAGCTCGATTACATGATAAATCTCATCCAATCCATCACCGTCCAGCAAGCCTACGATGGAATTACTCACGCACGGTGGTGAGCATCATGAAATTGGTGACGGAGGAAGATCGATGATGACGATGGCGACGGATTCCCCTCTCCGGAGCCCCGAACGGACTCCAGATTAGCCCTCCCGAGAGAGTTTAGGGCTTGGCGGCGGCTGATGAAGCTATGTACCTAGGGTAGGGTCATGGACCTGTCCTAACTGCCCTACCGAAGGACATCTCTAGAAGAAATCACCTTTCAATCGACTTGGAGGTGTTCCACTCGACAGACTCGAAGACACTCGACCAAGAAGCAATCACTCGACTAAGATCCAACCACTCGATGGTCAGGAGACCTAAAGTCACTCCGCACGCTAATGGTTGGTCATTAAGTAGCTTTTATGGTCATCATAGCACTTTATTACTAGCGTTACCAGTAACGCCCTGCCTTAATGTACATTGAACCCTTTGTAACGTGGGCTGGCCGGGGTCCTGGCGCACTCTATATAAGCCACCCCCCTCCTCCGAGACAAGGGTTCGGACCTCGGTAATTCACACTCACCTAATCCAGTCGACCACCTCCGGGCTCCGAGACGTAGGGCTATTACTTCCTCCGAGAAGGGCCTGAACTCGTAAACCTGGCGTTCTTACGACTTCTCCACAGCTAAGATCTTTCCTCTCCATACTTACCCCCCTACACTACTGTCAGACTTAGAATCACGACAGTTGGCGCCCACCGTGGGGCAGGTGTTTTAGTGTTTGTTGGAGGAGTTGCGACCTTTTCCGACCCGAATCATCATGGTTTTCGGTAGAGTTTCGGTGGAGGGCCGCGAGATCCGTCTCGGCACGCTCACGTTCATCGTCGACGACTCTGCTTGGCTCCAGGAGGCTCCGCTCGACGTGGACGCACTCCCTGCTCACGGGGCAACGCACTTTAGCGCGTGCGTCCGTGGTGTTCTCCTGCGGCAACCGTCGACCCCCTACCGGTCGGCACCGGTGTTGTCCTCCCTCCCCGTTTCCCGCCGGTGCAAGCGCTCCGGTCGGTCGAGACTTCAGCGGTGGGTGAGGCACGCGGTGGCACGTCAGTCGGCCACCCCTAAAGTCACGGCAATCGAGCCCGATGAATCCCTCTACGGCATGTTTGACCTGTCGACTGGCTCCGCAGAGACCGCATCCGAGTGCGACAGCAGCGATCCGGCGGCGGAGGTTCTGATGGTCGATGGACCGCCCAGTCCTCCCGGTTTTCCCCGCACCGACGGAGGTGCGGGTGGAGGCGACCCATCGCGTCTCCATGAGGAGTATCTTCCCGAGCCTCTCACGTCGCTGCAGAGAGAAGAACTTCGCCGCCGGAACATGGATGCACTGCACACTCCTATCGTTGGAGAAACCCCCGAGGCTCGCACCTTGGAGGACGCGCGCCTGGCAAACTTGGCCGAGCGCACTCGACTGGAGAACCTCCAGCGAGCACTCGATGTGCATGCGCGACAACGGGTTCCCGAATCCAGTCGACGTCAGCTCTTCCCGCCCCCGCAGGTATATCGAACTCTGATTCAGAATTTAGCAGCTGCGGCCCGTATAGCGGAGTCGATTCAGCCTTCCCAGTCGGAGGCTGGCAGAGGCTTGCTGCAGATCAGAGCGTTACTCCAGGCAGCAGGAGATCAGAATTCCGCTGTTTCTCAGTCACGGAACAGGATTCACAGCAGGTCCGTTGCCGCGGACACAGTCCAGTCGGCTCACAGCCCGAGATCGCCCCCGAGGCGTGAAGGACGTGGAGACCGGCGTGACCAGTATGGGAACCAGGAGCAGTATGATCACCGAGTTGATCATGACGGTCAACGTCGAGTGCCCACGCCTCCCCCAAGGAGCGGGTCATATGTGCCTCGCCGGCAGGGTGACAGGCGCCCTCATAGTGGTGGGCGAAGGATTCCAGTCGACCCCAGAGGGCCAGGCTTTGACGCGAGATCCATTCTCGTCCAAGGTTTGGTCGACAGGAACAGGGCTCACCGAGAAGGTCACGACAGAGATGCGCCTACCAGCAGCAGAGTACATGTTTCGGGGCCAGAGTGCTTTAGTAGAGCCATCAGGGCCGCTGTGATTCCTCCCAACTTCAGGTTGGCGACTAGAGTCAGTAAGTTCACTGGTGAGTCCAAGCCCGATACTTGGCTTGAGGACTACCGAGCCATCCAGATTGGCGGCGGCAATGATGAAGTGGCCATGAAGCACCTGCCTCTCATGTTGGAGGGCTCGGCCAGAGCGTGGCTGAACCAGTAGCACCTAGCAGCATTTACACTTGGGAAGATCTCTCCCGAGTGTTCGTCACCACGTTTGAAGGCACATGCAAGCGACCAGCAGGGATGACGGAACTGCGGTCTTGCGTGCAGAAGCCGAATGAAACTTTGAGGGATTACATCCACAGGTGGATCACGTTACATCACTCGGTGGAGAATGTGCCCGACCACCAAGCAGTTTGTGCCTTCAAGGAAGGCGTCAAGTACAGAGAACTGAATTTTAAATTCGGTCGAACCGGAGATATGTCCCTGAATCGGATGATGGAGATTGCCACCAAGTACGCTAATGGTGAAGTTGAGGATCGACTCAGGAGTGTCAAGCTCAAGTCAGTCGCCCAAGAAACCGGAGGAAATTTCAATCGGAAACAGAAGCGGAAAGCCGAGCCAGCGGCTCCCGGGGAAGCCTTGGCTTTAACCCAAGGAAAGTTCAAAGGGAAACCTAAAGGACCTTGGAACCCCAAAAAGGTCAAAGACCAGGACGGAAATGATGTGTTGGACTTACCATGTCTCGTCCACACAAAGAAAGATGAAGAGGGTAATTTCATTTACCCGAAACATACCACTCGATAGTGTCGACTCTTGATCCAGCAGTTCCAGGGCAAGCAGCCCAAAGGTAAGGAAAAGGAGTCGGACAAGGTCGAGGACAAAGAAGACAGTGACGACGGATACCCTCAGGTCAATTCCACTCTGATGATTTTTGCCGATGTTGAAAGCAAAAGTCGACTGAAAGTTATTAACCGAGAGGTGAATATGGTCGCTCTGGTAACACCTAGTTACCTGAAATGGTCTCAGACTGCCATAACATTCGACCAGTCCGACCACCCAACGCACATTGCCACCCCTGGGAGGCAAGCTTTGGTGGTCGACCCAGTTGTTGAAGGTACTCGGCTGACCAAAGTCCTGATGGATGGTGGCAGTGGTTTGAACATATTGTATGCTGAGATGTTGAAAGGGATGGGCATTCCGATGTCTAGACTCAGTGCCAGCAACATGAGTTTCCATGGGGTCATTCCTGGGAAGAAGGCTGAATCACTCGGCCAGATTGCTCTTGATGTGGTTTTCGGTGATTCCAAGAATTACCGCAAAGAGAAGTTGACATTTGAAGTTGTAGACTTCCAGAGTGCCTACCACGCTATTTTGGGCAGGCCGGCTTATGCACGCTTCATGGCCCGACCGTGTTATGTGTATCTCAAATTGAAGATGCCTGGCCCCAAAGGTGTGATCACTATTACGGGCAATCGGAAGAAAGCGGAAGAATGTTTTCAGAAAGGTTCGAAGATCGTCGATGCTCAGATGGAGGTGGAGGAGTTGCAGGAATACCAGAAGACTGCAGACCCGAGTGATTTGTTGCGAGCCAAGAAGCCCGCTACAGAGTCAGCTTTTCAGTCGACTGGCGATACGAAGACATCTCACATCCACCCGACCGACCCCAGCGCTGCTCCAACTCATATCTCGACAACACTCGACTCCAAATAGGAAGAAGCGCTCATCCAGTTCCTCCATGAGAACTGGGACATTTTCGCATGGAAGCCCTCTGACATGCCGGGTGTTCCCAGGGAGCTGGCTGAGCACCACCTAAGAGTCGACTCAAAAATAAAACCTGTCAAGGAACATCTCCGACGGTCCGCCGTCCAGAAGAGAAATGCCATTGGCGAAGAGGTAGCTTGACTTTTAGCGGCGGAGTTCATCCGAGAAATCTACCACTCCGAGTGGCTCGCCAATGTTGTCATGGTCCCCAAGAAGGACAAGTCACTTCGCATGTGCATTGACTTTAAACATATCAATCGGGCCTGTCCAAAAGATCATTTTCCTCTCCCCCGCATCGACCAGATAGTCGACTCGACTGTGGGATGTGAGCGACTGTCTTTTTTAGACGCCTAGTCCGGGTACCATCAGATCCGTCTGTATGGGCCTGACGAGATCAAAACAGCTTTCATCACTCCATTCGGGTGCTTCTGTTATGTTACCATGCCATTCTGCCTCAAGAATGCCGGAGCCACATTCATGAGGATGATTCAGAAGTGTTTGCTCACCCAAATCAGTCGGAATGTGGAGGCGTACATGGATGATATTGTGGTCAAGTCACGGAAGGGTTCCGACCTGCTGACTGACCTTGCTGAAACCTTTGCCAACCTCAGAAGGTTTGATATCAAGCTTAATCCATCAAAATGCACATTCGGGGTTCCTGGCGGAAAGTTACTCGGTTTTCTCGTTTCCGAACGGGGAATCGACGCCAATCCAGAAAAAGTCGGTACTATACTCCGAATGAAAAGTCCTGTGCGAGTGCATGATGTTCAGAAGCTTACTGGTTGCTTGGCCGCCCTAAGTCGATTCATATCTCGTCTTGGTGAAAAGGCATTGCCTCTTTACCAATTGATGAAGAAGTCTGACAAGTTCGAGTGGACTCCTGAAGCTGACGCAGCGTTCGCAGAGCTCAAAGCTCTGCTCTCCACCCAGCCGGTGCTTGCTGCCCCAATCAGCAAGGAGCCTTTGCTGCTTTACATTGCAGCCACAGGACAAGTCGTCAATACAGTACTTACGGTCGAGCGGGAAGAAGAAGGGAAAACCTTCAAAGTTCAGCGCCCAGTGTATTATATTTCTGAAGTCTTGACCCCATCGAAGCAAAGATATCCTCATTATCAGAAGCTCGTATATGGGATTTATATGACCACAAAGAAAGTTGCCCACTACTTTTCTGATCATTCCATTACAGTCGTCAGCGACGCTCCGTTGTCAGAGATCTTGCATAACAGGGATGCAACTGGTCGAGTGGCAAAATGGGCGATTGAACTCCTTCCTCTAGATATCAAGTTTGAGGCAAAGAAAGCTATCAAGTCCCAGGCAATCGCGGATTTCGTCGCCGAGTGGATTGAACAGCAACTGCCGACTCAGGTTCACTCGAAGCATTGGACCATGTTCTTCGACGGTTCCAAGATGCTAAATGGTTCCGGCACCGGAGTAGTGTTGGTCTCCCCCAGAGGAGATAAACTCAGATATATTCTTCAAATCCACTTTGATTCCTCTAACAACGAGGCAGAATACAAAGCACTTTTATATGGGTTGCGCATGGCCATTTCACTCGGCGTCCGTCGCCTCATGGTCTATGGCGACTCAGATTTGGTGGTTAATCAAGTGATGAAGGAATGGGATGTCAGAAGTCCAGCCATGACTGGTTATTGCAATGCAGTGAGAAAGCTGGAGAAGAAATTCGAGGGGTTAGAGCTTCATCACATACCCCGACTGGAAAATCAAGCAGCTGATGATCTGGCAAAAATAGGTTCCAAAAGAGAAGCCATTCCCAGCAATGTGTTTTTGGAACACATCCACACACCATTAGTCCGGGAGGATCCCTTCACTGAAGAGGCCCCGCAGCCAAAAAGCGCCACGGATCCGACTGAAGTTGAAGTTCCAGCTGTGGTCGACCTGATCATGGAAGTCTTGGTTATCACTCCCGTCTGGACAGAACCGTACATCGCGTAGATCCTAAGGAAAGAACTCCCAGAAGACGAAGAAGAGGCTCGATAGATCGTCCGTCAATCCAAGGCCTTTACAGTCATAAAGGGACAGTTATATAGAGAAAGCGCGACTGGGGTCGGCCAGAAGTGTATTACACCAAAAGAAGGTCAGATGATCCTTAACGATATCCACTCGGGGACCTGTGGTCATCATGCGTCCTCTCGGACCATTGTGGCTAAAGCATACCGAGCGGGGTTCTACTGGCCAAGAGCCAATGAGATGGCAAAAGAGATAGTCGACAAATGTGAAGGATGCCAGTATTACTCCAATATGCCGCACAAGCCCGCGTCAGCCCTAAAAACCATTCCACTCGTCTGGCCCTTCGCTGTTTGGGTGCTGGACATGGTTGGACCACTGAGAACAGGCAGGAGCGGCTTCACTCATGTGCTGGTAGCAGTCGACAAGTTCACCAAATGGATTGAAGCCAAGCCTATCAAGAATCTCGATGCTTGCACCGCTATTAGTTTCATCAGAGAGTTGATATTCAGATATGGAGTTCCGCACAGCATCATCACGGACAATGGGTCAAACTTCGATTCCGACAAATTCAGGGCCTTTTGCGCCTCTCAGGGCACTCGGGTCGACTATGCTTCGGTCGCTCACCCCCAGTTGAATGGGCAAGCAGAAAGGGAAAACGACCTAATTCTCAAAGGACTGAAACCTCGATTGATGCACGGTCTCAAGCACGCAGCAGGTGCATGGGTCGACGAGCTTCCATCAGTCCTTTGGGGATTGAGGACAACCCCGAATCGATCGACCGGAAGAACCCCATTCTTTCTGGTCTATGGAGCTGAGGCAGTCTTACCGAGTGACCTGCTTCACAACGCTCCCCGAGTCGAGCTCTACTCTGAAGATGAAGCAGAACAAGCCCGACAGGACGCAGTCGACCTCCTAGAAGAAGAAAGAGAAATGGTGTTGATTCGATCGACCATCTATCAGCAAGACTTGCGTCGATTCCATGCCAGAAATGTGAAGAGCTGAGCCTTCCAAGAAGGAGACTTAGTCCTTCAAGTGGATTAGCAGAAACCACACAAGCTCGCTCCTACTTGGGAAGGCCCCTTCATAGTCACCAGAGTCCTCCACAATGGAGCATACCACCTCTACAATGTCGATTGCAAGATTGATGAGCCACGAGCCTGGTATGCGGAGCTACTCCGCCCCTTTTAT